>NW_007231587.1:330188-348575 GCF_000164805.1 Carlito syrichta | reverse complement strand
TCCCGGCCACTGCAGCCTCGAACTGCTGGGCTCTGGCGATCCTTCCACCTCAGCCTTCCAAGTAGCCGGAATTACAGGCATGTGCTACCGTGCCCGGCTAATTTTTTGATTTATTGTAGAGATGAAGTCTCGCCTGCCTAGGCAGGTCTCAAACCCACGGGCTCAGGCAATCCACTCACCTCAGCC
Organism: Carlito syrichta; assembly: GCF_000164805.1. Taxonomy (NCBI): domain Eukaryota; kingdom Metazoa; phylum Chordata; class Mammalia; order Primates; family Tarsiidae; genus Carlito; species Carlito syrichta. Next base: position 348,389 of record NW_007231587.1, on the reverse strand, counting down.
TCCCAAAGGTGAAGGATTACAGGCTGAGCCACCGAGCCCAGCTCATATTTTATATTTTATATAGCTAATATGATAATCAGTAAGTATTAGATATAATACTTAATTTATCATGTTATTTTAATCTGTCTAGTAGGAAAGTGGGCTTATAAAATAAAAATAAAATAAAAGTTGAAATAAAAGTGTTAAAGTGATACTCTGCTAACTAGTTGGTTGGTTTGGTTGACTTTTTTTTTCTTCTTCTTCTCAATTCCTAATGAAAACATAACTTGTCTCAATTAAAAAAAAATTTCTAGTGTCTTTCACAATGTTGACATATAATTGAAACTTTATCTTTTTAAAAATCTTTTTTTCTTTTAATTTATTTTTATTTTAAAGATGTAGGGTACAATTCAGGATTAGGTATACAAATGTTCATGATGCAGGTACACTTGTTAATGAGTTGTGTCCTCCTTTCTCCCAGCAATTTCCCACTACTGCCAATCATTCTCTTATAGTATTAGGATAATTGTTCAAGGGCCACTTATGAGTGAGAACATGTGATACTTCTTTGTTTCTGTGAAAGATCACTCAGTATTATAGACTCGAAGTCCATCCAGGTTGCTGTGAAGTTCTTGATGTTGTTCTTCTTTATGGCTGCATAATATTCCATCGTGTATATGTATCACATTTTTTGGATACAGTTATCTTTTGATGGGCAGCACAGTTGGTTCCATGTTCTTGCTATTGTGAACAATGCTGCGACAAACATACATGTGCAGGTATCTTTTTTTATAGAGTGATTTGAATTCTTCTGGGTATATTCCCAGTAGGGAGATTGTGGGCTTGTAAGGAAGGTCAATTTATAGATCTTTTAGGAATTGCCACACTGTTTTCCACAGAAGCTGTATAGTTTATACTCCCACCAACAATGCAGACATAATCCTTTTTTACCACATCTTTTCCAGCATCTGTTGTTTTTTGAGTTATTGATGATAGCCATCCTGACTGGAGTTAGGTGGGATCTCAGGGTAGTTTTAATTTGCATTTATTTGATGACTATTGAGGCTGAAGCATTTTTTCTGGTATCTGATGGTTGCTTTTACGTCTTCTTTTGAGAACTGTCTATTCATATCTTTTGCCCACTTTGTAATGGGCCTGTTTGTTTTTTTTCTTTTTGGGACATTTGAGTTCCTTGTAGATCCTAAATATTAGGCCTCTGTCAGACATACAGTTGGCAAATATTTTTTTTTTCCAGTGTGTGTGCTGTCTCACTCTCTCTTGATTGTTTCTTTGGCTTTGCAGAAGCTTGTCAGTTTGATGAGGTTCCATTTCTCTATCTTATCTCTTATGGCATGGGTGCCTGGGCTTTTGATCAGCAATTGTATGCCAATTCCAGATTCCATAAGGTTACTTCCTGCATTTTCTAAGGTTCTTATAGTTTAAGGTTTTACAATTAGGCCTTTATGCATTTAGAGTTGATCTTTGTGTATGGTGATAGGTAGGGATCTTGTTTTAATCTTCTGCATGTGGTCAGCCAGTTTTCCCAGCACCATTTACTGAATAGGTTCTCCTCTTCCCAGTCAGTGGTGGAGGCTTTGTTGAAGATGAGTTGGTTGAGAAATTGAGGTTTTGCTTCTGGAATCTCTATCCTGTTCCATTGGTCTATATGCCTGTTTTTGTACCAATACCAGGCTGTTTTTATTATCATTACTTTATAATAGAGTTTAAAGTCTGAGAGTGTGATAACTCCTTTTTTTTTTTTTTTTTTTTTTTTGCTGAGGATTGTTTTGGTAATTTGTGGTCGTTTGTTTCCATATGAATTCCTGTATTATTGTTTCCAGGTCTAAGAAGAATGCTGCAGGCAATTTTTTTTTTTTTGAGTTGGAGTCTCACTCTGTCACTCCCAGCTACCACAGCCTCAACCTGCTTGGCTCCAGCGATCCTTCCACCTCAGCCTTCCAAGTAGCTGGAATTACAGGCATGCGCTACCTCACCTGGCTAATTTTTGATTTACTGTAGAGATGAGGTCTCACCAAGTTGCCCAGGCAGGTCTCGAACCCGTGGGCCCAGGCAATCCACTCACCTCGGCCTCCCAAAGTGCGGGATTATAGGCTAAGCACTGAGCCCGGCCTTGCTGCAGGCAATTTAATGGGTATAGTGTTAAATCTGTAAATTTCCTTGGGTAGGATGGACATCTTAACAATGTTGATTCTTCCAATCCATGAGTATGGAATATTTTTCCATTTGTTTGTGTCTTTGATTTCTTTGAACATTGTTTTGGGGTTTTCATTGCAAAGGTCTTTCACATCTCTAGTCAGGAAAATGCCAAGGTACATGATTTTATTTTATTTTATTTTATTTTGTTTTTATTTTTTACTCTGGCTATTGAGAATGGGATTATGCTTTTTATTTGGGTTTCTATTTGTTTTTGGTGTATAGAAATGTGACTGGCTTTTGCACACCGATTTTATATCCTAAGACTTTGCCAAAGTCCTTTATCACTGCAAGGAGGTTTTTGACAGATTCTCTTGGGTTTTTGAGATATAGAATCATGTCATCTGCAAAGAGGGATAACCTCACTTCCTCTTTTCCTATTTGGATACCGCTGATCTCCTTATCTTGTCTGATTGCTCTAGCTAGAATTTCCAAAACTAGGCAGAAAAGGAGATTTGAGAGTGTGCATCCTTGTCTTGTCCTGGTTTTCAGGGGAAATGGTTCCAATTTCTGTCTGTTTAGCAGTATGCTAGTTGTGGGTTTCTGGTAGATGGCTGTTACTATTTTGAGGTATGTTCCATTTATACCTAGAAGTTTGAGTGTTTTTATCAAGAAGGCGTGCTAGATTTTATCAAAAGCTTTTTCCATGTCTAATGATATAATCATGTGGTTTTTGTTTTTACATCTGTTGATGTATTTAATTACATTTATGGTCTTATGAATGTTGAACCAGTCCTGCATCATGTGGGTGAAGCCTACCTGGTCACGGTGGATGATTCTTGAGATATGTTGTTGAATCTGATTTGCTAGGATCTTGTTGAGAATTTTAACATAATGTTCACCAAGGATATTGGCCTGTAGTTCTCTTTCTTTGTTGGATCTTTACCTGACTTGGGTATCAATGTGATGTTTACTTCATAAAATGATTTGGGAAGAGTTCCATCTTTTTTAATTGCCTAGAATACTTTCAGTAGGATTGGTATCCCATCCTTCTTGTTTGTTTTATAGAATTCTGCTGGAAAGCTGTCTGGTCTAGGCTTTTTTTTTGTAGGTAATTTTTTAATGACATAGTCAATTTCTTCAATTGTTATTGGTCTGTTTAGGGTCTCCATTTCTTATTATTTCAACTTGAGGAGGTTGTGTGATGTCAGAAATCCCTCCATTTCCTTTATGTTTTCAAGTTTGTTTCCATATACTTATACATAGTAGTTTCTGATCATCTTTTGTATTTCTTCGGGGTCAGTAGTGACTTCTGCATTTCTGATTATGTTTACTTGGGCCTTTTCTTTTTTTTTTCTTCTTGGTCAGTTTAGCTAGGGAACCATCAATCTTGTTTACCCTTTCAAAGAACCAGCTTTTTGTTTCATTATCTTTTTGTCTTCTATGTCCCTAATTTGGGTTTTTATTTTGGTGATCTGGATTCTTCTGCTGAAATTAGTGTTTTGGTGGTCTTGGGTTCCAGCTCCCTTGTTAGTGACTTGTTAAGCTGTTAACTTGTTATCTTTCCATTTTTTTTCATGTGTGTTTGTAGAGATATGAATTCCCCTCTTAGTACTGTTTTCATAGCATCCCAGAGATTTTGGTAAGATGTTTCTTCACTTTCAATTTTTTCCAGGTATCTTTCAATCTCTGTTTTGATTTCCATGTTGACCCAGGAGTTGCTTAGCATCATGTTGTGTAGTGTCCATATCTTTGTGGGTTTTTGGGGGGGCTTTGTTGGTATTGATATTTATTTTTATTCCACTGTTGTCTGAGAAGGTGCACTGCAGGATTTTAACCTTGTAAAATTTGCTTATGCTTGATTTATGGTTGAGGATGTGGTTGATCTTAGAATACACTCCATGTGGTGATGAGTAGAGTGTATATTCCATGGTTGTTTGGTGGAGTATTCTCTAGGTATCAATTAAGTCCATTTGGTCAAGCATCACATTGAGGTTCTGGATCTCTTTGTTGATCTTTTCGCCTTTATGATCTGTCTAGGGTTGTGAGTGGGGCATTTGAGTCCCCAGCTATAATAGTGTTAGAGTTGATATCTTTTTTAAGCTTGCCTAGAAGCTGCTTTATGAAAGTTGGTGCTTCTATGTTGGGTGCATATATGTTTAGAATGGATATTTCTTTTTTTTTTTTTTTTTGAGTTGGAGTCTCACTCTGTCGCCCAGACTGGAGTGCAGTGGCCACTCCCAGTCACTGCCGCCTCGATCTGCTGGGCTCCAGTGATCCTTCTGCCTCAGCCTTCCAAGTAGTGGGAACGACAGGCATGTGCTACCACCCCCAGCTAATTTTTTGATTTCTTGTAGAGATGAGGTCTTGTCAAGTTGCTCAGCCAGGTCTTGAACCTGCAGGATCAGGCAATCCACTCACCTCAGCCTCCCAAGGCATGGGATTACAGGCTGAGCCACTGAGCCTGGCTGGAAGGGATATTTCTTATTGATGGATTGAAACTTTTATCATTATGTAGTGACCTTCCGTATCTTTTTTAGTTTTGATAGTTTAAAGGACATTTTGTCTGATATTAAGACTGTGACTCTGCTTCATTTGTGTTCCATTCACCTGAATTTTTGTTTCCCATCCTCTTACTTTGAGTCTGTGAGTGTCTTTTCTGGTGAGATGAGTTTCTTGGAGACAATATATTGCTGCCTCATGATATTTTATCCATTTTGCCATTCTGTATCTTTTCAGTGGTACATTTAGTCCATTCACATTCAGGCTAATTATTGAAATGTGAGAGTTTATCCCTGTCATGAGCTTTTTATAAAGTTTGTTACTGCTGCTGTTTGTTTGTTTTCTTTCTTTTGAGTTTTGGGTTGATTCATGTTTGTTTTCAATCTTTTTCCTGCATTCTTGTGAAGGGCATTGTCATTCTTTCTTTCCTTTCTTCTGTCTTTAATACTTTATTAAGTGTTTTTTGTAGTGCTGGTCTGGAGGTAGCATAAGCTCTTATAGATTGGATGTCTGGGAAAGATTTTAATTCTCCATCACAGATAAAGTTTAGCTTAGCTTGATGTACCCTCCCTCATTGGTAGGTAATTCTTGGTTGAAATTATTTATCTTTGAGAACTTTGAAGATTGGGCTCCAAGTTTTCCTCCCCTGAAGTGTTTCTGGAGATAAGTCTGCAGACTAATTGGTCTTCCCCTGTGGTAGTCTGACCAGGGGAAGTATTTTTCTCTTGCTGTCTTTAGGATTTTTTTCATTTATACCTACTTTGTGTAGGTGAACTACTATGTGTCTATGAGTTGGTCTACTCATTTGTCATCTTGCAGAGGTTCTCTGAATCTCTTGTGTTTGAATAGTCACGTCATTGGTAAGATGAGTGAAGTTTTCTAGGATAATATCTTAGAATGTTTGTTCCAGGGTGGTCTCTGTCTGTCTTTCTGCCTTAGGAAGTTCAATTAATCTTAGGTTTGGCCTCTTGAAATAATTGCTCATCTCTTGAAGGTTTTGCTCTGTCCTTTTAAACTTCTTTTCTATGTTTTTGACATTTTGGGCTTGTTCCATATTTGGGTCCTCAAGTTCTGAGATTCTTTCTTCTGCTTGGCTAATTCTGCTTTTCATGCTTATCAGTTTGTTATTTATTTCATTCACTGTATTATTTATTGCTGTTATCTCGGTTATCAACTACTTCATCCTTTCCTCTTGCCTCTCCTCAATTCTATTTATTCTCTCTATTAATGTCTTGATATCTGAGTTTGTGGTTTGAGACCAGTCATTGCTTGTGTTCCGAAGTCTTTATTCTCAGTGTTTGACCTCCCAGGGGTCTATATGAGACCTATATTTTTCTTTTGGTTTTTCTTCATTTGTGTAGATTTTCCTCCCTCTTTTTTCCCCCCCTTCTTCTTTAATTCTGTTGTCCAGGGATGGGGGAGTAACTTTTATTTCTGTTTGCTCAATCTCCTATTCTTATGTGGATTCTCTGGCTTTATTCACTTCTAAAGCTGGGCTGTGGTGGGAGGCTGCACTTTTTGCAGTTTTGAGATTGATTGATTGATTTTTGAGTTGGAGTCTCACTCTGTCACCCAGACTGGAGTGCAGTGGTCGCTCTCGGCCACCACAGCCTCGACTTGCTGGGCTCCGGCAATCCTTCTGCCTCAGCCTTCCAAGTAGCTGGAACTACAGGCTTGCGCTACCATGCCTGGCTTATTTTTGATTTATTGTAGAGATGAAGTCTCATCATGTTGCCCAGGCAGGTCTCAAACCTGTGGGCTCAGGCAATCCACTCACCTCAGCCTCCCAAAGCATGGGATTACAGGTTGAGCCACCAAGCCTGGCTAGTTTTGAGATTTAATTGAGGGGCTAGCTGTGATTCAGAATATATCTGCAGATCCCAGTGTCTGCTGACAGGTGTGTGTGTCCCCTGGAACCCACTCCCCACTGCCTTACCATCTGTCTATGCAGTGGGGGGTATAGGTTTGCTTCCTGAAAGCAAAATGAGGTAAGAAAAAGGAAAAGAATAGAAACAGGAAGAAGGGGGGTGAGAGGAAGGTGGAGAAAGTGGAGTAAGAGGAAAAACAGACAAATGTACCAACTAACAAATGAAAAGAGACACAACGACAGAAAAGAGTAAAAAAAAAAACAAAACTAAAACAAACAGGCATATAAACACACAAAGTGACAAAAATCCCCCTCTTGATGTACTCTCCCTCAAAAATACCCATACACAGACAGACAGGAAGTCTAACAAAAACAGTAATTAAATAGCAGAAATAAAACAAATACAAAAACGTTATTGAAAAGTGAAAGAAAAAAACTAAAACAACAACAAAAAAAATAAGCAAACATACAAAAAAAAACCAACTGTCTCTGATGTGGTTCCTGTAAGTCCAACCTCCTTTTAGCTCTGATCTCCAGCCCCTCCCCTCTGCTCTCAGGGTAGGCTGATAGGATTGCTCTTAGTGTGGGTCAGAAGCCCCAGGTGTACTGTGGCAGGAGGGTGGATCAGATCTGGACTCACCCCGTTTGTTGCCTGTCAAGTCTGCCACTCAGATCTGATGTGTCTGTGTCCAATCCAGCGTGGGGGAGGGGTGTCTGTCTGTCCCAGTTCCATGAGATTACCTCTAGGTCCCAAGTTGGAGACTGGGTGGAACTGGGCGAGGCAATGCAGGTCTCTGCCTGGGACAGAGAAAATGGCTGTAGTTGGTGTTTTCTCACCAGGGATGGGGTTCCTTTTCAGCTCTCCACAGATCAGACGGGGCTCTGGCCACTTTGTTGCCACAGGTGATGGTGTAAGCCAGGCACCAGGTGATGAGAATCAACTGAATTTGGCAAACTCTTCTCAGGAGAGTTCCCGAGATGGGCAGATGGTCATGCATGCCGATGGCTCCGATGTCAGGGTGGTGGGGGGTGGCAGTCACCTCCAGAGGAGAGTCCGGGTGCCTGAACCCGAGTCTCCCCTCAGGCAGACTTTTGCTCACCCACTGGCACATGCCTACTCACACAGAGAGTCTTTATGGATGCTGGCTTTTGCGGAGACTCTCACAGTCCCACCTGTCCTATTGCTATCTTGCCGGAATGCCTCGTTTGTTGAACAAATAAGTAAATGAATGAATAAACTCAGATTCAATTCAAATATTCAGAGTGAGAATAACTGATATTCAACATATTAAAAACGTGGTTATTTTTCCACTTTTGAATGGGAAAAAACGTGGTAATTTTTCCACTTTTTGAGTGAATGAGTTTCTGGGATTTTATTCAACCATAAAGACAGAATTTGGAGTCACTTGAGAATAAATACTTTTTTCATATATGTTAGTATTAACTTTCACTTTCATTAGCTTCACAAAAACATTCGTGGAAAATGTTGATGTTCCTGGTATTAAAGAATTGTGTTCTCTTCATGGCACTAGCTATTTGTGTCAACTATAAAACCTACACGTCATATGTGTCTTATTAGTTTTTAAAGCCACAGTAGTCATCTTTGTGGAGAGATTATTTTCTAACATGTAGTTGTATTCCTCACTATTATTAATTCCACTTCTAAGAATTTCACCAGGCTCAATTACAAGCTGCAGGTTGTACTATATTCAGTATTTTTTCTTGATTGTCCAACTAAATTGCAAGGTGCATCTTGATCAAGACAACAATTATTTCAAGAGATACTTGTGTCTATAAATTTCATTTTATGCATATTCTCAATGCCTTACATGTGGCCATTCAAATATCACAATACTCACCTGCATTAGTCACACTTGCCTCTTTGTCTCAATTTATTAAATATATATCTTAAAATATAAAACAGAAATAAGAAGAAAAAAGATATACTTTTACATGTAAATATAGAATTAATTTAATTTTCTAGTACTAGGAACCACTATATGAAGCAAAGTTATGGAAATTATGTGAAAACATCTTTGTCTGTGTTTAGAAAACTAATTTGAATTGGAATTATTGTACAGTTCTTCTGGGAAAATCACTTGTTCCAAATTCCACTGCCTATTTTCTGCAAGTTTCATTCTTTTCCTCCCTCATATTGGAGCTGATTCGTATCATTGTTATTTTATTTTCATCTTTGTCTAATATATACTTGGAATTATGGCCTGCCTCCATAAATCAGTTTTCTTTTTAAACTTAAAATCTTGTAGGGGGTGGGAAGAGGGTACTTTTATTTAGTAATCATAACTAAAAGGCTTCCAACTTTAAGGTTCTCTCATATTTTATTATTTTATTTAATCTATTCTTACGAAAACAGATTCTTTATCTTTGTTGTCCATAAAGTTACCATTTTATCAAGGGTCTACTATTTGTCTTCTGATTTTTTTACATTAGCCCATATATTTTTCTCCTGTGGTCTGAGATTTTATTATCTAATTTTATAAATGAGTAAAAGCAAGGCTCAGAAAAGTTATATAGTTTTCTTTAGGTAAAGCAGTCAAATCTTGTCAAGTCTGATTCCAAAGTCTCCTGTTCTTTCTTCTCTTCATAGATGCTTACAGATATATGCAACTATTCTGAAATGTTTGACAAGATTTCTTGTTTGGTCAGTTTGATTTGCTGCTGCTAAGTGTTAATTCTTGTGGAAGATAAGTATTTCAAAACTACTGACTTTCTTCAGTAGTTTCAAACTTCTGGTGTGTTTACCATGCATTGAATTGTGAGTCACTATCTCTTTGTAGTTGGCTGTGAAGAGTTTCTGGGAAATGAACAAAATCAACCATCAGAATGACATCCATGAATCCAGATCTTTGAAGTGATACTACAGTTTTATGATATAAAGTCAAAATGCCAAAGCAATCCCATGCAAAAAGAACAAAGCTGGAGGGATCACATTACAGGACTTCAAATTATACTACAAGACTATAGTACAAGAGCAGACACATGAACCAATGGAACAGAATAGAGAAACCAGAAATAAACCCCAATACCTTCAACCAACTCATATTTGATAAAGCAGACAAAAACATACATTGAGGAAAGGATACTCTTTTCAATAAATGGTGCTGGGAAAATTGGATGGCTACATGCAGAAAATGAAACTTGATCTCTATAGCTCCCCATATACAAAAATTAATGCAAGATGAGATAAAGATTTAAATGTCAGACCAGAAACCAAAAAAATCCTAAAGAAAACCTAGGAAAAACTCTTTGGGACATCGGCCTAGGCAAAATTTTTTTAGCTAAAACCCCCAAGGCAAATGTAACTAAAAGAAAAATAAATAAGTGGGACTTAATTAAACTAAAAAGTTTCTGCACAGCTAAAGAAATAATCAACAGAATAAACAGAAAACCTACAGAATGAAGAAAATATTTGTAAACTATACATTCGACAAAGGACTAAGATCCAGAATCTACAAAGAACTCAAACAAATCAGCAAAGAAATAAAAACAATAACCCCATTAAAAAGTGGAAAATGACTCTCAAAAGAAGATATACAATTGACCAACAAACATGAAAAAATGCTCAACATCACTCATCATCAGGGAAATGCAAATTAAAACCACAATTAGATACTACTTTCATATATACTTGGCCATTATTTAAAAAATCAGTAGATGCTGGTGTGGATGCAGAGAAAAAGGAACATTTATTTACTGTTGGTGGTTGTGCAAATTAGTACAAGTTCTATGGAAAGTGGTATGGAGATTACTCAAAGAACTAAAAGTAGATCTACCATTTGACCCAGCAATTCCATTACTAGGGATCTACCCTGAGGAACAGAGGTCGTTATATAGCAAAGACCCCTGCACCAGCATGTTCTTCACAGCACAATACACGATTACAAAGATGTGGAATCAACCTAAATGTCCATAAAACAACAAGTGGATAATGAAAATGTGGTATTTATACACCATAGACCACTACACAGCTATAAAAAAACAATAAAACCATGTCTTTTGCAGCAACATGGATGGAAACAGAAAAGTAAACATGGCATGTTCTCATTCATATGAGGGAGTTAGATGGTCACAAGGATGGAAACAATAGACACTGGGGACAATAATAAGAGGGGAGGGGGCTAGAGTTCACAAACTACCTACAGGGTACAATGTTCATTATCGGGGGATTGGGTCACCTGAGACCCAATTCTCACCACTGCACAATATGTCCACGTAATGAATATGCATGTATATTTCCTAAATCTAAAATAAAAAAGTTTTAAGGGCCAAAATGCAACAATTATTGTTATTTGTAGCATGAATTGGCCAATGGACTGGACCTCTTGCTGTAGACACCTCATAAGGGATGGTATTGATAGGATTTTTGTGAATATAATCCTAGAGAATTATGGAATACTCTCACATTGAAAAAGATCTTTTGAGATCATATATGCTATCTGTCTTCTGAAAGAATGCAATATAAAATGGGAATTTTACTTGTTTTCCAATGTTAATCATCACATTCCTTAAGAAAGGAATATTCTGGCAGATGAGTAAGCAAATTCTCGGTACTATGTCCTGGTCAGTGTCATCCAAGTACCGTTTTATTTCCAAATACCCAGGTATTTGGAAGTCAAATATAATTTTCAAAGTATTAGTAAAGAGTCTCGCTATTTTTAGCAGGTTTTGACCTATTAGAATTCTTTGATGGTTCTGTTACAACTGGGAAGGTATGTAAACAGATACTGTGCTAAGGGTTATTTTATTTTATTTTTTTTTGAGTTGGAGTCTCACTCTGTTGCCCAGACTGGAGTGCAGTGGCTGCTCCCAGCCACCGCAGCCTCGACCTGCTGGGCTCCGGCGAGCCTTCCGCCTCAGACTTCCAAGTAACCGGAACTACAGATGTGTGCTACCATGCCTGGCTAGTTTTTGATTTATTAATGAGTAAACATGAAGTAATTATTTTTATCCAAAGTGAGGTTGATCTGTACTATGTAGTTGAGACTCTTTCTCAAATGATAAAATAAGAACTTTACCCTCACACACTTGTCTGGAAGCACAATTTGAATCCTTGAAATCCCTTTCATACCCAGTAAGCTGACAAAACCTATGCTTTTATAAATAAAAATGACAAAATGTAAATGTTTTTAAGAAGGTTGTCAGAGCACAGAGATACATGTACATCTATGTATATGTGTATATATATGTAAATGTGTTCTCTCTTTTTAAAAAAATGACCAAAAATATTAGTCATTTTTGAGCACTATAATCTCAGCACTATAATCTCACCAAGGACTATAATCTCAGCTAAAAGGAATAGTTTTCCTTTTTCCAGAAAGTTAAAGCAAGTGCCTGAAAATAGGCTTGTAATAGAATTGCTTTCTCTAACAGAATTATAGCATAATTACTCGGGGCCATAATATATTTTATACTGCTCTGTTAGAATTTTCTATTATTTACCATTTAGGAGAATTTACTGCACTGAACTCAGAACAGAGGTCACAGTCCATACATCTGACAAATAAATAAATGTAAATCTGGTAATTCTAAATTGAAAATGCTGGTAACTACATTATACAGAGCAATATAGCACCAACCTAAACCCTTACTTTAGTTAGACTAATCTATTACCTAGCCATTCTAAGAGTCAGTTAAACAGGGAATTCAGTAATATACAGTAGAAAGCTATTTACCCCCATAAGAAATTATTTATTTTTTAGCTATAGGTCCTTAGAATCTTCTAGATACTTTCCTAGTCTTTTTAGTAGAAGCAAAGTGACTACATATGCCTATGAAGTCTAAGTATTTGGAATTGAATAAAAGTATGCTCAGTACTACAGTACAAGTGATTGTATATCTCAGGCAAGATATGCTTCAAAAAGTTTCATGCTATTCACTGAAAAAAAAAATGCCATGATAAAGATTCTATATCTCTAAGTACATACTTTCAGGAAATAATTAAAATAGGTATTAAATTATAAAGTATTCATTACAAATTATGAATACTTATAATTAAAATTAAGTATGTTTACTTCAACACTCAATTTTTATTCTGAAAAATAAGCTTTACATTCACTGTTCTATATTTCTTTTTTTTGTCAATATTTTTTATTTTGATATTGTGGGGTACAGTTTAGGGTTAGGTATACAAATATGCTTCGTTCAGGCACCCTTGTTGATAAGGGGTGTCTCCCTGTCCCCACAGAGATATTGACTACCGTTTATCCCACCTCCCTTCCCCTCCCCCCATATTTTCCTACCACTGTCAATCTTTTTTTTTACAGTATTACGGTGGATGTTCAAGATGTGCTATATGAGTGAGAACATGTGATACATGGATCTTTGTTTCTGTGAGAGGTCACGCAGTATTATTGACTCTAGTTCCATCCAGGCTGCTGCAAAGTTCATGATTTTATTCTTTTTTATGGCTGCGTAGTATTCCATCATGTATATGTACCACATTTTTTTAAATCCAGTCCTCTTTTGATGGACAGTATGGTTGATTCCAGGTTCTTGCTATTGTGAACAATGCTGCGATAAACATACGTGTGCAGGTATCTTTTTGGTACAGTGATTTGAGTTCTTCAGTGTATATTCCCAATAAGGGGATTGCAGGGTCATATGGGAGGTTGATATTTAGAGCTTTTAGGAATTGCCACACTGTTTTACACAGAGGTTGCACCAGTTTTCACTCCCACCAACAGTGTAGGAGTGTTCCCTTTTTACCACACCCTCTCCAGCAACTGTTATTTTTTGTTATTGATAATTGCCATTCTAACTGGAGTTAGGTGGTATCTCAGGGTGGTTTTGAGTTGTATCTCCATGATGATTAGTGAGGTTGAACATTACTTCATGTATCTGTTGGGTGCTCAGATGTCTTCCTTTGAGAAGTGTCTGTTCATATCTTTTGCTCACTTTATAATGGGGTTGTTTTTTTTCTTTTCAGCACATTTGAGTTTCTTGTAGATCCAAGATGTTAACCTTTGTCAGACCTAGAGTTGGCAAATACTTTTTCCCAGTCTGTAGGTTGTCTCCCCGCTTTCTTGATGGTTTCTTTCGCTTTGCAGAAGCTTGTCAGTTTAATGAGGTCCCACTTGTCTATCTTATCTCTTATAGCCTGTGAGTTTTGGGTTTTGTTCAGGAATTGGATGCCAGTTCCAATTTCCATAAAGGTGCCTCCTGCATTTTCTAAGATTCTTATGGTTTGAGGTTTTACATTTAGGTCTCTGATCCATTTAGAGTTATTTTTGTGTATGAGTATAGATAGGGGTCTTGTTTGAGTCTTCTGCATGTGGTCAGCCAGTTTTTCCACCACCATTTACTGAATAGGTTCTCCTCTCCCCAGTGGTAGGTGGTGGAGGCTTTGTCGAAAATGAGTTGGCTGAGAAATTGAGGTTTAGCTTCTGGAATCTCGATTCTATTCCATTGGTCTATATGCCTGTTTTTGTACCAATACCAAGCTATTTTGATTATTGTAGCTTTATAGTAAAGTTTGAAGTCTGGTAATGTGATACTGCCTACTTTTTTGTTGTTGTTGTTGTTGAGGATTGTTCTGGCTATTCTTGGTTGTTTGTGTATTGTTTTTTCTAGCTCTGAGAAGAATGTTGCTGGTAATTTGATGGGTATTGCATTAAATCTGTAGATTACCTTAGGTAGGATGGACATCTTCACAATGTTGATTATTCCAATTCATGAGCATGGGATATATTTCCATTTTTTGTGTCATGTTTGATTTCTTTGAGCAGTGTTTTGTAGTTTTCATTGTAAAGGTTTTTCATGTCTCTGGTTAGGAAGATGCCAAGGTATTTCATTTTTTTTGTGGCAATTGTGAATGGAATTGTGCTTTTAATTTGGGTTTCTGTTTGTTTATTATTGGTGTGTAGAAATGCGATTGTCTTTTGTACATTTATTTTATATCCTGAGACTTTGCCAAAGTCCTTTATCAGTGTAAGGAGGTTTTTGACAGATTCTCTTGGGTTTTCAAGAAACACGATCATGTCATCTGCAAAGAGAGATAACTTGACTTCCTCTTTTCCTATTTGGATACCCCTGATTACCTTCTCTTGTCTGATTGCTCTAGCCAGGACTTCCAATACTATATTGAACAGGAGGGGTGAGAGTGGGCATCCTTGTCTTGTTCCAGTTTTCAGAGGAAATGGTTCCAGTTTTTGTCCATTTAGGAGTATGCTGGCTGTGGGTTTCTTGTAGATGGCTTTTACTATTTTGAGGTATGTTCCCCGTATGCCTAGATGTTTGAGGGTTTTTATCAAGAAGGGGTGCTGGATTTTATCAAAAGCTTTTTCTGCATCTAATGATATAATCATGTGGTTTTTGTTTTGACATCTGTTGATGTATTTAATTACATTTATGGTTTTACAAATGTTGAACCAGTCTCGCATCCCAGGGATGAAGCCTACTTGGTCATGATGGATGATTTTTGAGATATGTCATTGAATCTGGTTTGCTAGGATCTTGTTGAGAATTTTAGTATCTATGTTCATCAAAGAGATTGGCCTGTAGTTCTCTTTCTTTGTTGGGTCTTTACCTGGGTTGAGTATCAATATGATGTTAGCTTCATAAAATGATTTGGGGAGAATTCCATCTTTCTCAATTGCCTGGAATACCTTCAGTAGGATTGGGTATCAGCTCCTCCTTAAATGTCTTGTAGAATTCTGCTGCAAAGTGATCTGGACCTGGGCTTTTTTTTGTAGATATTTTTCTTATTATGTAGTCAATTTCCTTGATTGTTATCGGTCTGTTTAGGGTCCCAATATCTTCTTGTTTCAACCTAGGCAGGTTGTGTGATGTCAGAAAGTCCTCCATTTCCTTAAGGTTTTCAAGTTTGTTTCCATACAAGTGTACATAGTAGTCTCTAATGATCTTTTGTGTTTCTTCAGGGTCAGATGTGACTTCATCTTTTGTGTTTCTGATTGTGTTTATTTGGACTTTTTCTCTCCTTTTCTTGGTCAGTCTAGCCAGGGGACCATTGATCTTGTTTATGCTTTTGAAGAACCAGTTTTTTGTTTCATTGGTTTTTTTGTATGATATTTTTGTCTTCTATGTCCTGGATTTGGGCTTTTATTTTGTGGATCTGGATTCTTCTGCTGAAATTAGGGTTTTGGTGGTCTTGCTCTTCTAGCTTTCTTAGGAGGCTTGTTAGGCTATTAATTTGTGATCCTTCCATTTTCTTCATGTGCGTTTGTAGGGTTATAAATTACCCTCTTACTACAGCTTTCATGGCATCCCAGAGATTTTGCTAAGATGTTTCTTCATTTTCATTTGTTTCCAGGTACCTTTTAATCTCTGTTTTGATTTCATTGTTTACCCAGGAGTTGTTTAGCATCATGCTGTTTAGTATCCATGTCTTTGTGGCTTTGGGGGGACCTTGTTGGTGTTAATGTTTATTTTTATTCCACTGTGGTCTGAGAAGGTACATGGTAAAATTTTCGTCCTTTTAAATTTGCTTATACTTGATTTATGGCCAAGTATGTGGTTGATCTTAGAGAACGTTCCATGCAGTGATGAGTAGAATGTGTATTCTGTGGTCTTTGAATGGAGTGTTCTGTAGGTATCAATTAAGTCAATTTAATCAAGAGTCACATTGAGATTTCAGATCTCATTGCTGATTTTTTTTCCTGATGATCTGTCTAGGGTTGTGAGTGGGGTATTAAAGTCCCCAGTTATCATAGTATTGGAGTCGATATCTTTTTTTAGTTTACCTAGGAGCTGCTTTATGAAAGTTGGTGCTCCTATGTTGGGTGCATATATGTTTAGGATGGATATTTCTTGTTGATGGATTGAACCTTTTATCATTATGTAGTGACCTTCTGTATCTTTTTAAATTTTTGATAGCTTAAATGGTATTTTGTCTGAGATTGCGATTGTGATTCCTCCTTTCTTTTGTGTTCCATTTACCTGAAAATTTGTTTCCCGTCCTCTTACTTTGAGTCTGTGAGTGTCCTTTCTAGTGAGGTGTGTGCCTTGAAGGCAATAGATTGTTGCCTGGTGATATTTTATCCATTTTGCCATTCTATGTCTTTTCAGTGGTGCATTTAGTCCATTCACATTCAAACTAATTATTGAAATGTGAGAGTTGATCCCTATCATAATGTTCTTACAGAATTGTTGTTCTTCCTGTTTGTGTGTTGTCTTTCTTTTGGTTTTAGAGTTGGATCATGTGTGTTTTTAATCTTTTGCCTGTACTCTTGTGAAGAATGTTGTTGTTCTTTTTTCCATTTCTTCTGTGCTCAGTGCTTTCTTAAGTGTTTCTTGTAGAGGTGGTCTGGTGGTAGCGTAGGTTCTTAGGGATTGGATATCTGGGAAAGATTTCAATTCTCCCTCACTGATGAAGCTTAGCTTGGCTGAGCAGGTTATTTTTGGTTGACATTGTTTATCTTTTAGAACTTGGAAGATAGGACTCCAAACTCCTAGCCTGGAAGTTTTCTGTAGATAAATCTGCTGCTATTCTAATTGGTCTTCCCTGGTAGGTAGTCTGACCTTTTTCTCTCGCTGCATTTAGGATTTTTTCTTTTATATTTACTTTGTTTAGGCGAATTATTATATGTCTGGGAATTGGTCTTCTCATTTGTTGTCTTGCAATGGTTCTCTGAATCTCTTGTGTTTGAATTTTTTCATCCTTGATGAGATGAGGGAAGTTTTCTTGAATGATTTCATGAAATGTTTGTTCCAGTGTGACCTCTGTTTCTCTCTCTGCCTCAGGAAGGTTCATCACTCTTAGGTTCAGTCTCTTGAAGTGATCATTCATCTCTTGAAGGTTTTGTTCTGTCTTTTTGAGCTTCTTTTCTATGCTTTTGACGGTTTGGGTTAGTTCTGTGTTTTGGTCTTCAAGCTCTGAAATTCTTTCTTCTACTTGGCTAATTCTGCTTTCCATGCTTATTAGTTTGTTATTTATTTCCATCACAGTATTCTTTACTACTGTTATTTCTGACATCAGCTCCTTACTATTTTCCTCTTGTCTCTACTCAATTTTTAAAATTCTCTCTATTAATGTCTTGGGTTTGTTGCATGTGACCAGTCATTCTGGGGGCTCTTCATTGTTTGTGTTTCGGAGTCTGTTTTTTCAGTGTCTGACCTCCCAGGGGTCTGTGTGAGACCTATATTCTTCATTTGGTTTTTCTTCATTTGTGTGTGCTTTTTTCCCCTCCCTACTTTTTCCTTCCCTCCACGTCACCCTCTTCTTTAATTCTGTTATTCAGGAGTAGAGGGATTTCTTTTATTTCTGTTTATTTAATCTCCTATTCTCCTTATGTATGCCCTCTTACTTTGTTCAATTCCAGAGTTGCACTGTAGGTTTGGGGTGGTCCTTTTTCCAGATTTGAGATTTACTTAAGGGGGGAGCTGTGATTCAAAATCTATCTGCAGGTCCTAGTATCTGCCAACAGGTGTATGGATAATCTGAAACCCACTTCCCACTGCCTTGGAATCTGTCTGTGCACTGGGGCTGTAGGTTTACTCCCTGAAATAAAATGAGGTCAGCAGTGGGAAGAGAATGGAGCAGACAGTGGGGGGAAGAGGGGAATGGAGAGAGAGAGGATTAAGGGGGGAAGCAGACAAGTGTACCAACAAATGGAGAGGGAGACCTAAACTGAAACAGATAAAAACAAAAGGCCACGGCTACAGACTAACCAACTCCCATACAAAAAAATTAAAACATATAATGATGCTAACATACAAGCTAA
>NW_007231587.1:327305-329808 GCF_000164805.1 Carlito syrichta | reverse complement strand
AACAAAACAGTAGGAATAGAATCAAGTCATTAAACTAACAGAACCAATCAAGCACACTCTGAGACTTTTCATTTAAGTCCAATGTCCTTTCAGCTCTGAGTTCTAACTGTCTTCTCAAGCTGGTAAATTAGTTCACAGTTAGGGTCAGTTGCCCCTGGCCTGCTGTGAAGGACAGTTCAGATCACCCTCAGTTCACCACTCAAATCTGACCTGTGTCTGTTTTTCAAGTTTGTTTTTCCATTTTGGTGTTGTTACCTAGAATCGCCAGCAGGTGGTGCTATCTCAGCTGCCACCCCAGAGGGGGCGGAGCCGGACAGTAGTCAGGCCGAGGCCAAGATAGGAGCCTGCCTCAGGGCACACGGGAGGAATCCCACCACTGGCAGGACATCACGGTGGCAGCAGAGGTGGCAGCGATCCCGGCAGATCTTGCCTGCAAGGGCTTCAAGGACTGAAGTCATGGATCACCTCAGGCACGGGTGGTGCAATGCACTATGGCTGCCACAGAGGCTGCTGTGGCATCGGCTGCTGTGTCTGCAGCTGCAGTGGTTGTCCAGACTGCTGTGATGCCTCAGCAGTGGCAACGGCCAAACTCTGTGTGAAGAGCAGGCTGCCGAGGTTGGGATCCGCAGCTGCTGGGAAGAGAGCCAGAGATCCTCTGCGTTCTCCTTTGCAGAGGGTCTCATAGACCAGTCTGCCCCGTTGCCGTCTTTGAAAGAAACTCTCATTGTAGTTTGAATTTGCAGTTGTCTGAAGAGAGGATGTTGATCATCTTTTCATTTGCTTATTTGCCATCTGGATTCTTTTTTTCACTAGGTGTCTGTTGAGGTCTTTTGCACATTTTTAAAACTTGGTTGTTCATTTCTTATTGTTGAGTTTTAAGAGTTCCTGGTATATTTTGGATAATATTCTTTTTTTGCTGTGTCTTTTGCAAATATTTTCTCCCAGTCTATGGCTTAGTTTCATAAAAAAAAATATTAAATTTTTAAATGAAATCCAGTTTAGCAATTGTTTCTTTTAATAGATCATGCCTTTAGTGTTGTATTGAAAAGGTCACCACCATACCAAAGGTTATTTATATTATTTAGATTTTCACTTTATATTACCTTTTAAGAGTCTTGTAGTTTTGCATTTTAGATTTACATCTATGATCATTTTGTGTTAATTTTTATGAAGGCTGCAAATTGTATGTCTAGATCTTTTTTTGGGGGGTAGGTGGATTTCTTAAAAGACTGTCTTTTCTCCATTACATGGTTTTTGTTTAGTATACTTTTAATAGTCAATTTTATTTAGGTATAATTTATATATCATGAATTTCATTAATGTTACATGTAAAATTTGATGAGTTTTGACACATTATTCCAATGTGCTTATACTATCATACTCATAACAAAGAATATTTATCACCTGAAAAATATCACTGGAACCTCTTTGTTGTCAATTCAGTTCTTCTAATCCCAGTCTATGGAAAGCAGTGATCTGATTTCTAACACTAGAGCTTTGACTTTTTGCAAATTTCATATGATAGGAATGATACACATTATTATCCTGTGTGTGTGTCTTTTCACTTAGAGTTATGCTTCAGAGATTTAATTAAGTTGATTGAATTGCCAGGCTCGGTGGCTCAGCCTATAATCCCGCGCCTTTGGGAGGCTGAAGTGAGTGGATTGCCTGAGCCCGCGGGTTCGAGACCCGCCCAGGCAGCGAGACCTCATCTTAACAATAACTCAAAAAATCAGCCGGGCATGGTAGCACATGCCTGTAATTCCGGCTACTTGGAAGGCTGAGGCAGAAGGATCGCCGGAGCCCAGCAGGTTGAGGCTGTGGTGGCCGGGAGCAGCCACTGCACTCCAGTCTGGGTGACCGAGGGAGACTCCAACTCAAAAAATAAAATAAAATAAAATAAAATAAAATCACAAAGACCTTATGAATGATGACAGCTATTATCTAACTAGATTTTGACTTTTCTTAGAACATCATGTCAGTGTTTTGGGCAATTCCCTATTGTTTCTGTGATTTACTGCACGGGTAGATCCACTTTCCAATCCACAAGGTGGTCAGGTCTGATAAGCCTGGTCTGTCTGGTGCAGGCCATATACAGATAAGAAAGATGTTTTAATGCTTACCCTGTTCTAAATGAGACATGCCTAACTACTTCTAAACTATGTTAACTATGTTAACTATACTTCTAAACTATGTTAACTACTTCTAAACTATGTTAACTATATAAATATATATATATATATATATATATATATATTTTTTTTTTTTTGAGTTGGAGTCTCACTCTGTCACCCAGACTGGAGTGCAGTGGCCGCTCCCAGCCACCGTAGCCTCGACCTGCTGGACTCCGGTGATCCTTCTGCCTCAGCCTTCCAAGTAGCCAGAATTACAGGCGTGCGCTACCACGCCCAGCTAATTTTTTATTTATTGTAGAGATGAGATGTTGCCAAGTTGCCCAGGCAGGTCTTGAACCCGCAGGCTCAGGCAATCCACTCACCTCAGT
>NW_007231587.1:313640-327285 GCF_000164805.1 Carlito syrichta | reverse complement strand
CCGAGTGAGACTCCAACTCAAAAAAAAAAAAAAATTGATTGAATTGATTATAGTTTGGAGTTTTGTGTATATATGTTATCAGCATTTGAGGACAAATATTTTGTGAACATACACTATTTTTACTTTCTTGTGTAAATACCTAAAGTGAGAGTTTTCTGAGTCACATGATAAAAATATATGAAACTGTATAAGAAATTTTGAAAGAAAGGGCCCAAAACCAGTTTGCATTCTCACCAACAATGCATGAGTTCCAATGATACTTCATTCTTATCCACACTAGATATCTTTAGACTTTGATTTTAGCCATTCTGCTGAGTGCATAGATATCTCACTGTAGTATTTATTCGCATATTCCTAATAACTAATGGTGTTAGACTTTTTTAAAGAATTGCTTATTTTCCATTTGGACAGTTTACCTATTTTATTATTTATCAATGAGAGTTATTACTTAAGAATTCTTTATGTATCTTGCATATAAATCCTTTGTCAGATATATGATTTGCAAGTATTTTCTCCCATCTGTGACTTGATTTTGCATTTTTTTAACAGTGTCTTTTGAAGAGCAGAAGTTGAATTTTGATGACATCCAAATTTGATATCCTATGTAAAGAATCTTTGCATAAACCAAGGCAATTTTATTCTTTCTTCTTAAAACTTGATAGTTTGAGTTTCCACATTCATTTCCATGATTCGTTTTGAGTTCATTTTTGTCTACAGTGTGAGTTATGAAATGAAGTTCATTCTTTTGAATACAGATGTCTAATGCTTTCAGCACTTTTTTTCTTACAAAGACTATCTAGTCTTCATTTTTTGCACCTTTGCAGAAAATAAATTGACCATATATGTCTCATTCTAGATATAGGCTGTTCTCATTTATCCATGTAAGCATTTTTATTCTAAAACTACACTGACGATCACTCAAACAATATAAATTATTTCTTAACTATTAATATTTAGAGCAATAGTGAGCATGCTTTGTTTGTAAAGGAAACCAACAATCAACTTTAAAAAATAATCTCAACTCATACATACAATAAAGATCTGCAATGTTTGAATTGTTTAGAGACATTTGGAGGACTTTTTGTCCCCTAATATAGAGGGAGATGAAAATTCACTTAGCAGTTTTTAATTACTAAAAGTATAGTCATAAAAGAGCAAATGTTTTACTATTTTGTATTTCCATCAACAAAGGTATAGACTATAAAAATCTAAATATAATGTGTGTAGAGTCTCACTGTGAATGATTTATATTAGATATAAAGATAATGATTTGGTTTTAGAGTCTCTAACATTTTAATCACATTTCTTAAAAATAATCTATAATAAAAGTCATTAAAATGTATACTGGCTATGTATTCTTTTACACAAAGGGAATAACATGACACAAAATTACTGAAGTTGTACTTTGGTACAGTCTGTCAGATAGCCCACTAAAATCCCAAATGTTTCTCAAAAGACATATCTATGTGTAATATAAATACAAAATTAAAGCCTTGCCTCAAAGATTGCCACATTTATTTATTTTACAAAACCTAGTTATTAACAGAAAGGGCATAAGGAAAAAGGAAAATAAAATACCATCTCTATTATAACTTGTATTGGATTAGTATTCAGAAATCTTAGATTCTGGCCTTGTTTTCCAAGTAAGTAGCTATATTTTCCACATAAACTCTAAAATCTCAGTTTTTTCACTGGCAAATTATTAAATTTGATCTTAGTTACTTTCAGTTTTAAATAATGCACAATATTCCAGTTTTAACTCGGTTGTGTAAAAGGAGAGATGAGTTTAGCCCCCACACCTATCAACAAGAAAGAGGAAGGAACTATTGCAAATTAATTACTATTCTTGAAACTATAAGAGGCTGAGTTCATTGGAAAAACAACTAACTTGAAACAAAATACATTCAGAGGTCTTTAGGGAGAAACAGAACCCTAGCATATGTCTATTTGGCAGAGATACCACCTAATACCATCTAACCCAGTAAGAAGTTCCAGCTAGAAATTTTTAAAACATTGCTAAAGGACACTTGGGAGCCACAGATATAAGGGCATTTAAACCCTCTTGCAATTTTTCCCTCCAGAAATACCACAGGAGCTCAAAGAAACATTTGGAAAATCATAAGAAAGCTTGTCTCAAGGTGCTGACTGGGAGATGAGACAAGAAACCACTGTCAAAATTGACACAGAACTCATTTCTCCATCTTCTCTATGGAACAAAATATTTAATCATCAGAGTGAAAAACAACAAAATGCAACCTGATGACATTTGTTGGAATCCACTATAGATGGGGTTTAGGGAACAGGAACAAAACAAAAGTATATTCCTGGGGGAGGAAATGGTATACCTACTAGAGCTAGCATTATACCTGGAGGAGAGATAGGAATATTTCTGAAAGCCATATCTGAGACCATGTTCAGAACATCAGAGAACTTTCATCTCTTCTCCTTCTCCTTTGAAAGGAGATAGTCACCACTGCAATGTGTTGAGTACACATTATATTGGAATACAAATGAGACACTGGTAAGAAATTCTTCTGCAAAGGAGTACAAAGAGAAGACCCAAAGTCAAGAAACTTAAGCAGGGATCAAACTTCAGATTATGCTTAACTTCTGTTTAGATGAAAGTACACCTTTACAATAAAAACCTAAAGGAAAATCTTGCTATGTCTATATCTGTATGGGTATATGCTTACCTCAGTATTTAATGAACTAACTCACATACAAGAAAATTGACAGTTTCAGTCAGCAAAAATGTATGAAGCATAAAACAAGTCACAATTTAAAAATAAAAAGCAATTATAAAAACCATACTATCACAAATCTGTATCATATGTAATGATACAGATTTGGGAACTACCAGAAAGGCATTTTAAAATAACTATGGACTGGGTGCAATGGCTCAGCCTGTAATCCCAGCACTTTGGGGAGGACAAGGCGAGAGGATTGCCTGAGACTGGGGGATCAAGACCAGCCTGGGCAACTTGATGAGACCTCGTCTCTACAATAAATCACAAAAACTAGACGGGCGTGGTGGTATGCATTTGTAGTTCCAGTTACTTGGAAGGCTGAGGCAGAAGGATTGCCTCAACCCAGCAGGTCAAGTCTACGGTGGCCATGAGTGTGCCACTGCACTCCAGCCTGGGTGACAAGAGTGAGACTCTAACTCAAAAACAAAACAAAAAACAAAAAACTGTGATTAGCATGTTAAAAACTCTAATTGAAAAGACAGTCAGCATGAAAGATAAGATAGGTAATTTTAGCAAGAGTTAGTAACTCTAGGAAAGCATTAAATCAAACTGATAGAAAAATTTTTAAAAACACACATTGAAAAATAGTTAATATGTTATATGTGCTCATCAGCAGACTTAAAACAGCCTAGGAAAGAATCATCCAGTATAAAGACAGATCAATAGAAATTCCCAAAGGGAGGAAAAACTAAATGCAAAAAAAAAAGTTTTTAAAAAGTGTTCAAGATCTGTAGAACAATATTAATATTATATGGTCTAACACAAACCTAGCTGGAATCTTAGAAGCAGAATAAAGACAGAAGAGAAACAAAAATGTCATGAAGCAAATGATGGCCAAGAGTATTTGAAAGCTAGGTATGGTGGCTTGCACTTGTAATCTCAGCTACTCAGGAGGATGAGTCAGGAGAATCCTTGAGCTCAGGAGATCAAGAACATCCTGGACAACATAGAGAAACCCTGTCAATCAATCAATCAATAAAAAACAAACACCAACATATTCTCTAGATAAATGACATAATATTTATGTTGCTATACTACAGAATAAATTAAACCAGTTTTAAAAATAATGTTTTAAATTAGTATTAGATGACAAACATAAAAAATCGAATATTCTCAGAAAGCAAGAAGTAGAATAAATACAAAAACTAGAGCGACACAAAACAAACAAGCAAACAAAGCAAAAACCTAGGCATATAGCATTCAAACTGAATATAAAAGATAGAGAAAATTTTAAATGCAAACAGAAAAGAAAGACAGATTTTTAGAAATAAATCAGATTAAGAATACTGCAGACTTCTTCCCTGAAATTATATAAATCAAAATATAATAGTGTGATATTTCTAATGTGCTGAAAGAAAAACTCATCCATTTTTGGTGGAAATGAAAAATGTCACAGTTACTTTTTAAGTCAGCCTGGTAGTTTCTTTTTCTATTTTTATTTTATGTTTTGGTAAACTTTTTATTTTGAAATAATTATAGGTTAATAAGAAGTTGCCAAGATAAAAAATAATATAGAAAGTTTGTATTAATATCTATCATTCATCATATAGTTAAACATAGACTATTAATACAAGCAGTAATCATACTTCTACATACTTCCAGTGAAATGGAGAGTTATGTTCACACACACACACACACACACAACTCTGCACAAATGTTTATAGTTGATTTATATCATCATCAGCCCAATAGAAAACGAACAAGATGTCCTTTAACAAATGACTTTATAGAGAAATTATAGTACAGTCATACAACAAATGCTACTCAGCAATAAAAAAAAAAAACCATGGTTGATATAAGCAACAATATAGATTAAATGCATTTTTTTCTATGTGGAATAATCCAAAACCAAAAGATATATGTGGGTAATTTCATTTATTTAAAATTCTAGAAAAAATGTAAAGCTATAAAAATGGGAAGCAAATTAGTGGTTGATAGAAATTTGTGACAGCTAAGAGTTTGAATCTCAAGGAACTGCCCGTGAGACTTTTAGAGTAGTAAAATTATTCTATATGGCAATCTAGTGGTGGATATATGACTATGATTTTTTAAGTTTATAGAACTATGCACTTTATGAAACATTTTTCAAAATCAGTTATGAAATTGTGTGATGCCAAGATGGCAATCCGAATGTGATAAATGACCCTAACTGTATATCATATGTGTGGCATAACCTCACTAAATGGAGCAAGATAAAAAGGAGTTGGTTTAAGTAACCTTGGAAATCAGTGTTTTATTGAACACTATGGGAATAAATACATAATAAATTATACATAAACACTGTTCTCTACTTGGTAAATTTTTCCTCTACTCGGAAAATATTTTATATCTAATAGGGTTGACTAAATATATAACTATATGTAATTAAAGCCAAATTTTCTACTGTCAGAGAAAATAAACCAAGAGGTATAGGAGAAGTCTAGAATAAATTCTATTATTTTTGGTAATAAAGATATGAATTCAAGTTTATATATATATATATATATCATGTATATATATATATATATATACATATATGTATATATACACATACACACATTCACACATACTAAATACAGATGTGTGTCCATGGGTCAATATATACACATACATTTTCAAAATCTATCTGCTCAGAGGGTCTGGCACACAACAAGCTCAGATCTTAGTTTCTAAAGTAAAAAACCCAGAGCTTCCCAAAATAATTACTGATTCTAGGCCTGGAGCAGGAGCACTTTGTGTCACAAAAAATAAAATAAATATCCATGAGTCCAAACAAACATAAATAAATAAGTAAATAAATAAATAAAAAGTAGAATGGGTAATTCTTACTTGTAGAATACTTCCAAATAATAAATGTAGAAGTAATGAAGGAGAAAAAAGTAATCATTAGATAATGATAGTTTTTGCTTCAAGCAAGATCCACTGATAAATACTAAATTAGTTGCCAAAATCTTAAGAAACAAGATAGCTTCAAAGTGTCTCCATCCTAGTATTTATTAAGTGCTGTGATATTTCTAACACATGTCTATACATTCTTTGATACTTTTCCTTCTAGGAGTTGGGGCTTAATTCCCATTCTCTTGAGTGTGGGTTGGACTTAGGGACTTTTATTGAATAGTGTATGAAAAGAAATATACAATAGTTTTGTAGTGAAGAAATTTGTTAAATGTACTTTAACCATGTGATCAAAGTAAACTTCCGGAGTGATCAGACATTTTATCATGTATTCCAGTATGATGAGATGAGAAGAAAACTACAATTTCCCCCCCAAATTCATAATAATCTTAGATTGAGCATGAGAAATAGACAAAACTATTAAGATAATCACAAACAAGAATCTAAACTATTGTACCAATATTAATTTCTTGGCTTTGATAAATGTAACGTGGTTATATGATATGTTGTGATGTCATGAAATATATATTTGGTCTTTGTCCCCATTTCCTGGAATACAACTCCTAAAATTTTTGGAATCTTCAAGTTGATAAGTGTCTTTCCCTATGCTAATAAGTTGACTGATGGTTGAAAGCCCCTGAGTAGCTTCAGCTCCACCCCTTAATCTCCAGGATAAGGAGAGGAGAGGTGCTGAAGTTTAAGTTGATCACCAATGGCCAATGGTATGCTTGTGTAATGCTTGTATAATAAAGCCTTCATAATAACTCAAGTGGACAGGGTTTAGAGAGCTTCTAGATAGCTGAACACATGGAGGGTCTAAGGGTGACACACTCCAGTTCTACAAGGACAGAAGCTTTTCTACTAGAGACCATTCCAGATCTCATGCTTTGCGTCTCTTGATTGGTTATTTATTTCCTTTAAAATATCCTTTGAAATAAAATGGTAAATAACAGTGCTTCCTTGAGTTCTGTGAGCCATTCTAGCAAATTAATTAAGCCCAAGAAGGGGGCTATGAATATCCTGATTTATAGCCAGTCAGTTACAAGCCTACAAAAAATAACTTGGGGCTTGTGATTGGTGTCTGAAGTAAGGGACATTTTTAGGGACTGAGCCCTCAACCTGTGGGATATGACATTATCTCTGTGTAGCTAATGTTGGAGCTGAATTGGGATGGAGGACGCCCAGCTGTGGTGTGCTGCAAAATTGATTGTTTGCTTTTCCCTACACATCTGGTGTCAGAAGCATGTGGTGAGAGGATAGTAAGAGACACTGAGTTTGTTTTTCTACTCAGATGTTCACATTGGGGAAAGCTGTTTTACGTTCTTATTGGAATTCTTTGTACTATCATTGCAACTTTTCTGTAAATCTAAAATTACTTAAAAATAAAAAGGTTAAAACGATCACTTTTAGGTGGATTATAGTATTTGTCTTGTCTAGATCTCTTTGGATTATAATCCTCTATTTAAAAAAGTATGAAGAAAGTGGTTTTCTTCAATGATTTTGTTACTTAAAAATCCTAAGAATCCTGTATAGTTGAGAGTACAATGTATATTAGTGCTTTTATTACCATGTGCTATGGTTTGAATAGGTCCCCTAAAGTTCAAGTGCTGGAAATCGAATCTTCAATGCAGCAATGTTGAGCAGGTGGGACCTTTAAGAGGTGATTAAGTCATGAGGCCTCTTCCCTTGTGAGTGAATTAATATCCTTATTGTGAGAATTGGCCACTGGCTGGGCACAGTGGCTCACGCCTTTGATTCAGCCCTTTGGGAGGCCAAGGTGAGAGAATTGCCTAGGCTCACGGGTTTGAGACCAGCCTGGGCAACTTGCTAAGAACTCATCTCTACAATAAATAAAAACGAATAGCTGGGCATGTTGGTGCGTGCCTGTAGTTTCAGATGTTTGGAAGACTAAGGCGGAAGGATCACCTGAGTCCAGCAGGTAGAGCCTGCAATGACTGTGAGCGTGCCACTGCACTCCAGCCTGGGTGATCGAGTGAGACTCCAACTCAAAAAAAGAGAGAGAGAGAGAATTGGTTAGTTATCAAAGGAGTTTGGTTCCTTTTTCTTTCTGTCTACCTTGCTTTCTTGCTTTTCTGCCTATCTGCCATGGGATGTTGCAACAGGAAGGTCCTCAACAGATGGCAGCACCATGCCCTTGAACTTCTCAGTCTCCAGAGCCTTGATCTAAATAAATTTCCTTTCTTTATAAATTATCCCATGAAAACATTCTGTTATAGAAACAGAAAGTGGTCTAAGACACCTTGGGTCAGCAAATCAAAAAAACAAGTAAAAAACATATCTGGGTTCACAGATTTATCGTAATGACAGACAAAAGACCTTAACTAATCCTGAGAGATAAATAACTAAATTTTATTTAACATTTTCTAAAAAACTTAAAATGCTTAACGGTGGGCAAAGCTTTGACAGGTTTACTTATCAAAAGTCTAAAAATACTGATTTTTGGCTGGGCACAGTGGCTCACGCCTTTAATCCCTGCACTTTGGGAGTTGGAGGCAAAAAAAATTGCCTGAGTTCAGGGGTTCGAGACCAGCCTGGGCATCATGGTGAGACCTCGTCTTAACAATAAGTAAAAAAAAAAAAAAAAATTAGCCGGGTATGGTGGTGTGCACCTGTGGTTCCAGCTACTTGGAAGGCTGAGGTGGAAGGATCACCTGAGCCCAGCAGGTCGAGGCTGTGGTGGCTGTGAGTGTGTTACTACACTCCAGAGTAAGACTCCTACTCAAAAAAAAAAATAAATAAAAATAAAGAAATAAAAAACAAATATTGATTTTTTTCTCAATTGTGCATATTGTTTATTTTTTAACACTGAACTAGTCTTTCCCATGTCTAATCAATATGCACAGAACATATAAATAAGTAAAAGTAGGAAAAGATACCACAAATTTAAACTGCATAAATTAATAAGAAAAATAGTCCCTCCAGAATGTTTTTTTATACATATGAAAGAAGAAAATGCAAATAGCAGTCAAACATATGAAAAGACAGTCAAACTTGCTAACTAACAATCAAGGAATGTTAATTCACAATGACAAATTGGCAAGAAATTTACAATTCTAACAATAGCAAATATTGATAAAAATTTCATGGTCACTGCACTCCAGCCTGGGTGATAGAGTGAGACTCCAACTCAAAAAAAAAAAAGAGAGAGAGAGAGAGAATTGGTTAGTTATCAAGGAAAGTTTGGTCCCTTTTTCTTTGTCTACCTTGCTTTCTTGCTTTTCTGCCTATCTGCCAGGGGATGTTGCAATAGGAAGGTCCTCAACAGATGGCAGTTAGTTTATCAAGGGAATGTTTTATATATTTTTCAGAAATGTCTTTGGATATAACAACCTTGAGAAATTTGGTATATCTTTTAAAGCTGAAGATCCAGTTATAGACATTTCAATGAAATCTTTACTAGGTGTGTACTCCAAAAAAACTCTTTCATATGTGCGTATTTAGTAAATGTAGTTGATGCCCTGCCTCTGTTCCTTTGGCCTGAGTTCACTTGCTACTCCTTTCTTTAAACAGCTATTGACTGGCTGCTAGTCTGTAACATTATGTTTGAGGGTACCACTTCACTGGTTGCATCCTTTCTCTGGAAACAAATGAGAGAGAAATGATGGACACGGGAGCAATCAAGATGTGCTTATGTTAACACAGCTGAAGCACAGCCTTCAACATAGTAAGGTAATAATGAAATGCTTCAGGTTTCTTGTACTCCAGAAGAATTAACCCAAAGCATGTTCCATATCATCCTACATGAAACCGCATCTCAGTTCCTACCTGTGGTACCCAAGCTTATTAAGACATAACCTTATTCACTATTCTCATTCCTCTTTTCTTTTCCCTCTTTTTTTATTTGTAGTGCCTGGGATCACTTCCAAAATAAATTGTCTGTGTGCAAATCTTTGACTCTGTTGGATTTGGTGGGGGAAGCATTCAAATTAAACAGAATGTAAAAATGCTCATTGCAGCATGGTTTGTAACAGGAAAAAATTAGCAAAGTTGAGGCTATTTTATTTTATTGTATTTTATATCATCATAGCAAACTAAATCAAGAATTTATTCATACACTTAGAATAACTGAGATTTTGTGTCAATTTAATGCCCTTTGAATTGAAGAAATTATTAAATTAAATTGTAATATCTTCTTGTGCGGAGTCAATACTGGAGCATCACTATTTGGTATAAATGTAGAGTATATATTCAAATGATTGTAAGAAATAGGATTAAATTTATCCTATTTGTTTGGAAACAAATACAGATATCTAGTTCTGAGTAAGTGGCCATGGTAATATTTATTTCCAGATAATTCCTACAAACCAAGTAGAAATGAAATATTGCATTTCTCAGGTGAATCAACATTTTAACTTTATTATACTGTGAATTAGTCTGTTCAGGCTGCTGTAACAAAATATAATAGACTTGGTGGTGGCTTAAACATAGAAATTTATTTTCTCACAATTCTGGAGACTGAGATTTCAATAACAAGTTTTCAGCAGAGCTGGTATGTGGTGAAGGCTTACCCCTAGGGTTGCAGATGGTTGGGTGCCTCCTTGCTACATGTTTTCATGATTTTTTTCTTTGCTCCCACAGTGACAGAAAGAGAGGATGCAAGGAGGAAGAGGAGAAAGAGGAAGAGGAGGAGGAGAAGGGAAGGAAGAGAAGAGGAAGAAGAAGAGGAGGAATAAGAAGAAGAAGAAGGGGAAAAACAGAATTCTCTGGTATCTCTTCTTATAAACACACTAATTTTATTGAAATAGGGTCCTAACTTCATGACCTCATTTAACCTTAATTATTTTCTTAGAAACCTCTTTTCCAAATACAATTGCATTTGGAGTTATAACTTAAAGATATGAATTTTGGGGAAAGGGACACTTATTTAATTCAGAATAAATTTTCATTCTATATCAAGAGTTCTTACTAGATAAATTGTAGGGAACCTGTCACCCACTGATTGTAAAAAAGTTTGGTAAATTATATGTAAACCATGTTTTAATATTGATCCTTCTAAGGCTTTATTACAAACTGTGCATATGTTTAGAATTTAAGATTTGGATGAAAATTTTGAGATTATCCACTATAACCACAGTGTTCAAGAGGTATCGCTGTGTGCTTTCTGGCAAAAATCCAAGATCATACTCTACTTTCAGGCACAGGAAACTGCATTATATTTACTTAAATATTTAGAATGTCTTCCTAATATTGACCTATAATATTTATTCTTATAATGTCATACACTAGATATAGATCTGCCATCTGGAAAATGCTGACCATATGGGTCCTCTGATTCCAAGTATCACTTAATTTATCTTTAAGTGAACCTAAACCTGGATCAACGCAAGTGCTTAAATTGAACACTGTAGTATGGATATTACCTGTCAATTTCAGGTACTTTTTCTATGATTTCCCTGTAAAAAGTATTAGTACAATATTGAAACCCTTTCTCATTTTATGCCATATCAAACATATTGCCATTTCAATTTCAAAGTTGAAGTTTTTTGTTTTGTGTGTTGTTTTGGTAATAGGAAGAGATGGAAGAAGAGAAAAATCAATCATATTATATTATTTTTCACCACTTTTATTGTTTACTGTTTTGTTGTTGCTGCTACTGTTGAATAGTTGATATAGAGTAAGGTGAAAAGTATATTAAATAATGAGGACAATTTCATGATTATTAAATTGAACAACTGTATATGAGATAGCATTAATATCGACATTACTTTTAGGGTTTGAATTCCTGTTGTATTCAAATATAGTCTTCCAGATATTGTGGCTATATTTTTTTTCTGTAAGTTATTTCCTGTTTCACAGGGAGATAAACACTGGAAAGTGCATATCCTGAGCTTTTTTGCCATTGAGGTTCAGCTATATAGACAACTGATGACAGGCAATTTCATGAGGTTGAGTAAGAGCAGAAGCCATTGTTCTCAGGTGATAGCTGGAGATAAATGTGTGGGCTTTGGCAGATGACAGATTTGGATTTTTGTCCATCGGTTTTGGGAATCCTCCTGAGAATAATCTTTTTAGGTGTGGTAGGCAACTGAATAATGATTAATGAGTTCTTGAGATCCCTTCATTTAAGAATATCTAATGTCTTGAAGGCAGTTTTTCTGACCTTCATTCTGACACATCTCAGCAGTTGTATTGGTCTTTAGTTCTGTATATTAACCTCTTTTAGATGTGAAGTACTCACAGTGCCTTTGACTTTAATGACTAAACCCTAAGCTACTCACCAGGAATATTTGGCATTCCCTTCTAGTAAATGTTTCTATTTTTTATGACTTTATATACATATACATATACCGGGGTGTCAAAAAATGTATACACATTTCAAGAGATGTTAAGAGATATTCACTGTAATCAGAAGTGTCTGGACACTGATCACTTCTTATAAGTGCAGAAGTCAAACATGACTTATATTCATCTTATTGAGTATTACAATTTTAATACATTTTTTCCAAAAAATGTGTATTTATAGATTTTAATATAATTATATGATTTTGTGAGAAAAATCATGAAAATTTTTAAAAAGTGGTCTTATTAAGTTAAGTGTGTGCCAGGCCGGGTACGGTGGCTCAAGCCTGTAATCCCAGCACTTTGGGAGATGGAGGTGAGAGGATTGCCTGAGCTCAGGGGTTTGAGACCAGCCTGGGCAACTTGGTGGGACCTCGTCTCTACAATAAATCAAAAGATAAGCCAGGCGTGGTAGTGTGTACCTGTAGTTCCAGCTACTTGGAAGGCTGAGGTGGAAGGATCACCAGAGCCCAGCAGGTCGAGGCAGGTTGAGAGTGCCACCACACTCCAGTCTGGACAACAGAGTGAGATTCCAAGATGCAAAACTAAAACTAAAACTAAAATAAATTGTGAGCCTCCATCACACCCAAACCTCTTATTGGTTTTCCTCATTGTTTCAAAAACTTTTTTCTTATAATTTCAAAATTTTATGCTAGTGGTTTTCATTTTTTGTAAGGACGAAAAGTAAGAGAATATATAATAAAATACAATTGATATAATTTCAGTGAATTTACCTTTAATTGTTTTATTTCTTACTAGACTTTATTTTTAAAATAAAAGTCACTGTGAAATTTTTCCAAAGTTGAAAAAATTAGAATGAGATAAAATATATTAAAAGAAAATTTTAGACACATTTAGAAGAGTAATAAAGCAAATAATTTGGGAATTCAGCAGCCCTCAAACCCAGCAGAGATTCGGAGAGCTCAGCTCTGCCAAGTAAGTAGGCAGTATTTATGGGCGGAAAATGGAAGTATAGTAAGAAAGAGTTTGATTGGTTAGACCATGGGATCTGTCTTACTAGGTCATGGTCTAATTAATTGCCAGTCTGTGATTGGGTGAAGTTCAGCTGCTGTAGTTGACTGAGACCTAGCTATTTTTTACAAAATATATTCTTAAATTAAGCTTTCAGTTTGTTTAATTAGGTTGCAGTTTAGTATGTATAGACCTAAGATACTGGGGCAGACTCATCAAATTTAATTTGAATAAGTAGCCATCATCCTAATCTTAATCTCAGCAAAGAAAATATTAAGAGAGGATGGGCCACTGAGGAGTCTTTGAGTCGTGCAAATAAAATTGCGAATTTAAAGTTACAGAGCATCACTGGAAAAACTACAGAGGTTAGTGTTCTAATCAAAGATGTAAAAGAAGAAAACAAACAACCCCATTATAAAATGGGCAAAAGATATGAACAGACACTTCACAAAAGAAGATATCCGAGCAGCCAACAAACACATGAAGAAATGCTCACCCTCACTAATCATCAGGGAGATGCAAATCAAAACCACACTGAGATACCACCTAACTCTAGTCAGAATGGCAATTATCAACAAGTCAAAAAATAACAGCTGCTGGAGAGGGTGTGGTGAAAAGGGAACACTTCTACACTGTTGGTGGGAGTGTAAACCAGTGCAGCCTCTGTGGAAAGCAGTGTGGCGATTCCTAAAAGCTCTAAAAATCAACCTTCCATATGACCCCACAATCCCCCTACTGGGAATATACCCTGA
>NW_007231587.1:242332-313582 GCF_000164805.1 Carlito syrichta | reverse complement strand
TACATATACACGATGGAATACTACACAGCCATAAAAAAGAACAAAATCATGAATTTCGCTGCAACCTGGATGGAACTAGAGTCTATAATACTGAGTGACCTG
Source organism: Carlito syrichta (assembly GCF_000164805.1). Classification (NCBI taxonomy): domain Eukaryota; kingdom Metazoa; phylum Chordata; class Mammalia; order Primates; family Tarsiidae; genus Carlito; species Carlito syrichta. The sequence goes on along the minus strand of NW_007231587.1, from coordinate 313,480 downwards.
TCACAGAAACAAAAGATCCGAGTATCACATGTTCTCACTCATATAATGGACCTTGAACATCCAATGTAATACTATAAGAAAATGACTGATGGTACTGGGAAACTATGGGGGGGGAGGGGGATGGGATTAACAGTAGCATATATCTGTCTGGGGATGGGAAAACACCTCTTATCAACAGGGTGCCTGAATGAAACGTAATTGTACACCTAACCCTTAACTGTACCCCACAAAACCATAATAAAAAATATAGATTAATTAAAAAAAAACCAAAACACTGCCATCCAGTGAACAGCTATGTGGTTTAAGTTACCTCTAAGGGAGGGCAAATATTTAATATATGACAACAAAGAACTCGACTCTTCCTGAGACAACCTAGCCTTGAAATGTTTAGTGGTTTTTAAAAACTATTTCATTAGAAAAAAATAAACTTATTTTAAGGTTTCACTTTACTCACATAAAATTTTTAACACTGCTGATTTTACCCAAATTATGGCAAAGATTAATCAGAGACCCTAAACTCTGAAGAAAGTAGTTTGACTATTTTTCCATAACTTACTAACCACAAGTCCTAGAAACCTCCCAAGGGCAAGTTTCACATTTCTGGCCTCATTTTAGAACTGAAATCATTTGGGGGGAAATTCTGAAGAGTGTAAGAAGCAGCATCCAAAATTTCAATTGCTTCCCTGAAACCTTGGAATCCTGCCCCGTAATAATCTCCATGCTCTTTGCTTAGAATTTACCCACAGAATCAACTGACAGGAAACTGCCCATCATCCTCTACCCTCCCAGCAAGACTGTGCCAAAACACTCATCAGAAACCACAATGACAAAAATAGATGCAATTGAGGACTATGCAGTGACTAAAAAACGGATGTACCGATTTAAGCTATCTTTATTATTCTTTCCTCGTTTTGATGATAAAAAGAAAGAGAAAGCTACGTAATAGCATCTGGGGAAAACAGCTTGAACACCAAGTTCTGCCCCACATAATTTAAAATATTTGAGTTCTTATAACATCCCTGAAAAGCATGGCTTTTAATATAAACACTGCAGACATACAGTACAGCGCATCTAACTATAGTCATGCTGCTGGGCAGAGCTTGCAGCAACAGCAACAATAATAAAAGAAAATTCTCTTTGTACAGCTGAACGACTGCACTAGAATTTTCAGTGTTCAGATGTAATTAGAAAACAGCTGTGAAGGAAAATCAATTGTTCCTGGTAGTCAATGGCTAATTTTCCACAATCAAAATAAAGAATGCAATATGACATGTTTGTAATGAGCAAGTAATTGTTTCTCTTTTGTTTATTGTTTTAACGTTTTTCCCTTTATTTGTGGGAGCTGTCATTTGCTTGCTTTAGGACTTCTCCCAGTCTTTGCTTCTCCCATCCATATTTAAATACCAGCAACTGCCAAGGAGGCTGTGCGGTCCAGCTCAGTTTATTCAAGATTGCCTTGCTTATGATGGTGATTTGTGGACTAGCAAGGAAATGTTGTCCTTGCTCCTATGAATTCACAATAAAGCTTCCATAAATGGAATCATTATTAAATACTAGCGTTTATTCATGAGATTTAACTTTGATTCATTCTGCAGAGGTCTCATGTGTCAAAAAGATGCAGTTCCCAGAATTCATTGACCTGCTGCCCCAAGTGCCTCTGCATTAAAAAACAAAACAAAACAAAATTGAAACAACCACATGGCTTTTTAAAAAATATTCTTCTTCTATCATTAGCATAGACAGGAAGGTTTTGGTGCAGCAGATGGATAGAAAAGTAAGTCTCTATGGTGCACATTTGGAATTTAGATGGATGGAAAATGAACTTAAATGCTAGACTAGGCCAGTGAGAGTTAAATTGTTTTTATTATGCAAAAGAGTCTGGTTGAGAAACACCAGGAGGAATAATACTTCTATGTTGCTTTCAGCTGACACAAAAAGAAAAAAAAATGCTTACATTATTTAGTGAAATTAACCTCTATATTATTCCTTTTCTACACTTTTATTTTTCTGGTACATTCTTTGAAATCTAATATAATGGCAGTTAAAGAGAGTGAAATAAATAGTAAAAAGAATTGAATCTCAGTTGCTGTGTGATCTTGAGACAATGTCTTAATCTTAGTTTGTCTCTCTTTATGAGATAGATAATAACAAATATGTGAATACAGGCTCTTCCTTTATCTCATAATTATTACATGAAGTACATTAGTACATGAATTAATATGTGCACATTTTCAAGTTCTGGAGGAAAGACTTTTTTTAATCCTTCAAATATGCATGATTAGTCACTAGTAGTCACCGGGTGATAACTAGTTTCTTCACATGTTGACAATTATCTGATAATATATTTGAATTTTTCTCAACCTTTTGTCTTCAGAGAGCCTATTCCAGAATCAGTGTGGTATTTATTATATATATGCATTTCTGGGCCCTAAAAGAGATATTATGAGTTGAAGTGGCAGGGGATGAGAAGGGAATTCTATATTTTTATGTAATCAACTAAATTACTGACTGAACTAAGCTTTGAGCTTATCTTTGAATACCACTGGCTTAGTTCAATGTTTTCTGAGTATTAAAACTAGAATACATCTTTCAAAGGGCTAAGGTGTTATCAAACCTTTGTTATGAAATTTCAGAAGGCACTATCCTCTGTGATTCTATATCTATCACCTTTTGTTCTTCATGATTTTAGGTTGAATACCTGTAATCTAAACTTCACTTTTCCTTCAATAAATCTTATACTTTCAAACTTCTTTACCTCTGCTTTTTTATATCTTGAGCACAAAATGTCCCATTTTCTGATTTTCCAGGCTTTTGGAAAGCACCACAGGCAAAGTTAAAAGATATTTGTTTGTTTGATATTAAATTTGTTTTGCTTGTCTTTGAAACTAGACTGTTACATGTATAATTTTATATGTTGTGCCAGAAAGCCAATGGAAATTGGATTGGTAGATGAAATATAGAAGAGGGATGGCACTTGTCATCCCATGACTATAGGAAGAGACTATATAATTAAAGTTATTTAGGTTGTATGATTAAAATATATGCTGCAAGACCTGACAACATATTGAACAACAAATTGAAGTGAAGAAGGAAGACAAATGACAAATTGTGATGGAGTTCTTTAGATTGTCCAAGTTGGTAGGTATTATACTATCTTTACAATGTACTCCCTAGATGCACCCTCACCATATAGTTGGTTAACAAACAGACAGACAAACAAACAAACCTTCTTTTTTGGTCATGAACCCAAACATATATAATCTGTCAATTATATTTATCTTTTAGAAATTTGGGGCAACCCCCTAGGGTCTCCTCCCACTGTGGGAGCTTTTCTGTCCTTTCAATAAATCTTGCTTCTGAAAGGAAGGAAGGAAGGAAGGAAGGAAGGAAGGAAGGAAGGAAGGAAGGAAGGAAGAGAAAAATTTGAAAGTTGTGGGACTACTACCAAGAATAAAGTCAGTTAGTTGAGTCATTTTATAAAAATCTGAATGGGAAATGAATATCAAACTTCTGCTGCTGATATTTCAAGATTTTCCCTTTTCCTTACCTTTCTCAGGGGTTGATCCTTCAGCTCTTTGGTTTTATGATCAGCCCAAGAAGTTTTCCAAGAAGTTCTTATCACCTAAACTTCCTCCTTATTTTATCCATGAATGATTCTTGCTGCATGGTATTTAAACAGTTTAAAGTAATAAAAAGTAATTCAGAACTTAGTACCTGAGAGAGACTTGCAGGCAACTGACCCTGAGTAAAGAATGACTGCAGAATCATTCAACAGACCAAGATGAAACAATTAGGAGAAAACTACTATCTGTGTGGTAATGTAATAGCCATGACTGTCAATGGTAAAATATCCAGTCAAATCTTATTTGCTTCATTTTATTTATTTATTTATTTATTTGAGTTGGAGTCTCACTCTGTCGCCCAGACTGGAGTGCAGTGGCACACGCCTGGCCACCAACCTAGCCTCAACCTGCTAGGCTCAGGAGATGCCTCCACCCCAGCCTTCCAAGTAGCTGGAAGTACAGGAACATGCCACCATGCCCGGGTAATTTTTTTATTTATTGTAGAGCTGAGATCTTGCTAAGTTGCCCAGGCCGGTCTCGAACCTCTGAACTCAGGCAATCCTTTTGCCTCTGCCTCCCAAAGTGCTTGGGATTATAAGCATGAGCCACCGTGCCCAGCTCAGTCAAATCTTTATTTCCAATTCCCTGACACTGCATTACCACTGACAAAACCTCTATGGAAAAAGTAGCTGCTTCCATAGACCAATTTGTATAGAATGTAAGGACACAATGGCAGAATCCTAAAGAAAAACAGTTACTTTAGATACATTGGAGTATGATAGCATAAAGAATAACAAACCCAAGTTTTGAAATTCTTGCAATGAATAATAAAACTTGATTTGGACTCTAAGCAAAGTTAAAAAAAATACTGACTTACTTGCAATAGGAGTAACAAGAATAAAATGCAAAATGCAATAGCAGAGACTGATTCTAAATGGTGCTTTTATATTGCAGAGAATGACCTAAGACACGACTCAACCAGGTTTGTTGCACAGATGTTAGGATGTTGATTAAAATATAGTACAAGTCAATCACATTGGTTTAGAATATTCAAACAATTTGGAGAGGTTCATCACCTATAATGATCTTTAATCTCCAGCTGAAGAAGTTTCTGTTTCATCTTCTTTGCTAACAGAAGATATAATTCTTTATTGGAAGGAGATAAAAATTATCTAAATCCCACATCCAGGATCACATCTCATTGGTGCTTTCTTTCCTGGGTTAACAAAACTGAATTTCAAGAAGATCTTAAAAGTAGACACATGACTGACTTGAAGAATAACCTGCGTAAGCCATGATAGGAATTTGGTAATGAATGCCATCAAAAACCCTGTAGAATTTGTCTACTAAGGATAAATATGATTTTCCAATAAGTTGAAGTTTTTTCCTATATATTCACTTAGCAGATAATTATATTTGTAGAGTAAAAATTGTAATGAAGGTTAATCTAAACTACATTACATATTTAAAAATTTAAAATTCTCCATGTAGTAGTATAGAGAAGGAAAGGTAATAATAGTAGAAAATAAAGATGTTGAATTTATTATGTCTTCTACATATCAAATTCCTGGTCTATATCCAGTCCCTACAACCATCATCATATACTTTGACTTCCCTCCTGTTACACCAGTTAAAATATTTCTGATGCTATAAAAGACCAAATCTTCCTCGAGTACTCTGGGTTCCCTCTCTCTACTTAAGCATGTTGCCCCTACAGGTATCCTTCTGCACCCCTTCAATCACTGAATACTCATGTCTCCTGGGCCATTTCTTTCACCTATAAACATTTCCAATCTCAAAAATAAAAATAAATAAAAGTAAACCTTACCATCTTTGTCCAATTCAATCATATCTTAGCTTTTGTCTATAGCAAATGATCAAGAGTTGTCTTATTTTCTCTACATCTTTCTTCTCACCTTTGTACCCTCTTCAATTCAGATGGTATTCCTACCATCCAACAACAGGAATGACTTTTAAAATCATCAACAATAGCTGCATTACCAAATTCAAAACTCAGTGATCAGTCTTCATCCTAATAACTTAGAAGATGCATTGAAAACATGTGATTTTTATCCCTTCTTAAAGCACTTCCTTCATAGGGCTTCAGGACATCACCCTTGGTTCATCATTTCTTCTAAATTTTCTTTGCTGTTTTTGTTTTATCTTATCGAATCTAAATTTAGGGGTACCCCAAACTAAATCTTGGCCACCTTTTCTCTTTATACTTATTCCCTAGCTCATAGTGTTCAGTCTTATGACTTCAGTGCCATGCAAAAAGTGATGACTTTCAAATTTGTCTTAATTACCAGTAAGAAATTCAGCATCTTCTCACTAAACATATACTTAATGTTTACTTGGATGTCTGGCAAGTTTATTAATGTTACCGTGTCCAAAATCAAACTCAATTCTTTTCCTAACTTTTCTCCAAATATTTTAAAGACTTAATGTTCTCAACTCAATATATTATTCCAATATACTAATATACCATATTTCTATAACAGTTTTACCATTGATGTACATTTGGCCTTTTCTGGGCTGGAATTCTTACAAATATTCTAGAATGAACTTTGGTAAATATGCATGCCTTTATCCCAGGTATATATCTCAAAGTAGAATTGCTGAATGTGCAAAGATCAACTATAGTGAATAAGGCACAAAAGATTTCCAAAGTGGTGTACATATCTGCATGTCCATTAGCAGTGTGTGCGCTTCTCACCTGAGGCATGTCCTAACCAATGCTGAGTGTTTTGTCTTTTAAAATTTTGACATTATGAGTGATTAATAGTATCTTCATGTCATTTAACTTATTTTTCCCTCATTGCTATTGAAATTAGACATCTTTACCCATACTATTGGCCATTTGGTGCCTGCTTTATTTTAAATGCCTGTTCAAAAAACTTTGGCCAAATTTATTTAGCATTGCCAATCATTTGGTAAAGTTTTTAGAAGTATGCTAGATTTGTCAGAATTATGTATTGCGAGCATTTTTTTCTCAGTCTTGCCATTCTCTTAAAGAGGTAAATATAGCCAAAACTATATTTTTTTCATTTATTGCTACTGATATTTGTGTACTATTTAACAAACATTAGTCTATTCCAAAATCAAAATAAGATTCACTTACATTTTTATCTAATAAATTTACTGTTTTAACTTAATATTTAGATCTGTCATTCCTTAAGAATTAAATTTTTGTGTGTGGTTTGAGAGTAGGGGTTAACATCAATTTATTTCCATGTGATTAGGTTTTGATTGGGCTTATAATGATTATTTGAATGATTAAACAAGAGTGAAAATATAAACACTATTGAATTTTCAAATCCATGAACATTTTACCCCTTCTTTTCTTTAGGTTATATCATTTAGCTCAATAATACTTTTAAATGTTACTGTAGATCTCTAGATATTGATTCATCTTTTATCAAATTTGTTGCTAGGCATATAATGACTGATAAGATCTTTATAAACTAACTCATTTTAAATTTTATTTTATTTGTGTCCACTGTTGGTATATTGATAATTTTTGTAAGTTGGCTCACTATTGAGCAACTTACTGAATTCATTTATTTATTCTAATAATTTGTTAATTCCAATAAATTTCTATAGTTACCACCATATGTATGTGAAATATTGGTTTTATTTCTTCCTTTCTAACTCTTGTACATTTCACTTATTTTAATTGCCCTATTATTAAGAAAATAACTTTCAGTCCAATGCTACTTATCAATGGTAGTAGAAAGTATACTTAAAATTTTCACTATTAAGTATAATGTTTGACATAAATGTTTGTGGTTGTGTTTGAATGGAAGTTTTTTTGTTTGTTTGTTTGTTTTGCTATTCAGTCTTTATTTATTTATTAACTTTTTAAATTTTAAAAATTTATTTTATTTTAAAGATGTGTGGTGCAATTCTGGATTAGGTATACACTTGGTCATTGTACAGGTAAAGTTTGGGACTCTCTTTTGTCCCCACTTCACCTGGTTTGAGATCAGGAACCCTTCTTGATATTAGGTGTACCCCCTTCCTTCCCTGTCAATGTGCCACTACTTCCAATCCCTTTCTTACAGTATTCCAGTAAATGTTCAGGGTCAGTTTATGAGTGAGAACATGTGGTACTCTGTTCTTTGTTTCTGTGATAGTTCACTGAGTATGATAGACTCTAAATTCATCCAAGTTGCTGCAAAGTCCATATTTTTCCTTTATGGCTGTGTAAATTCCATTGTATGTATGTATCACATTTATTTGATTCAGTCCAGTTTTGATGGGCAGCACGGTTGGTTCCATGTTTTTGCTATAGTGAATAGTGCTGCAATAAACATGCGTGTACAGGTATCTTTTTGATAGACTGATTTGAGTTCCTCCTGGTATATTTCCAGTAGGGGAATTGCTGGGTTATATGGAAAATCAATTTCTAGTTCTTTTAGAAATTGCTGCACTGTTTTTCATTGAGGTTGAAATAGTTTGCATTCCCACCAGCAGTGTAGAAGCATTCTCTTTTCTCCAGCATCTGTTGTTTTTTGTTTTATTAATGGTGACCATTCTTACTGGGGCTGGGTGGTATCTCAATGTGGTTTTGATTTGTATTTCTCTGATGATTAGTGAGGTTGAGCACTTTTTCATGTATCTGTTGGCTGCTCATATGTCTCCTTTTGAAAAGTGTCTATTTATGTCTTTTGCCACTCTTTAATGTTCCCCCCCCTTCGGGCATGTTTGAGTTCCCTGTAGATCCTGGATGTTAAGACTCTGTCAGATATACAGTTGGCATATATTTTTTCTCATTCTGTTGTCTAACTCCCACTCTCTTGATGGTTTCTTTTGCTTTGCAGGAGTCTTTCAGTTTAATGAGGTTCCACTTGTCTATCTTCTCTCTTATGGTATGGACAATTGGGATTTTGATCAGGCATTGATTGCCTACTCCGATTGCCATAAGGTTGTCTCCTGCATTCTCTAAGATTCTTATAGTTTAAGGTTTTACATTTAGGTCTTTGATCCATTTGGAGATGATTTTTGTGTATGGTAATAGATAGAGGTCCTATTTCAATCTTCTGCTTGTGACCAGACAGTTTTCCCAGCATCATTTACTGAATAGGTTCTCCTCTCCCCAGTTGTTGTTGGTGGAAGTTTTGTTGAGATGAGTTTGTTGAGAAATTGAGGTTTTGCCTCTGGAATCTCTATCCTGTTCAGTTGGTTTATATGCCTGTTCTTGTGCCAATACCAGGCTCTTTTGATTATTGTAGCCTTACAGTAAAGTTTAAAGTCTGATAGTGTGATACATCCTGGCTTCTTTTTTTGCTGAGGATTGTTTTGGCTGTTTGTGGTCTTTTATGCTTCCACATGAATTTCTGTTTTGTTGTTTCTAGGTCTGAGAAGAATGGTGTTGATAATTTTATGGGTATTGCATTGAATCTGTAGATTGCTTTTGGTAGAATGGACATCTTAAAGTGTCAATTTTTCCTATTCAAGAGTATGGAATATTTTTCCATTTTTTTGTGACTTCTTGGATTTTTTTGAGCAGTATTTTGTAGTTTTTATTGTAAAGGTCTTTCACTTCTCTGGTTAGGAAGATGCTGAGAAAGCTTTTAAAAAATCTTTTATTATCTGATTATTAAGAGTTTTAAACTGAATTTCTGTTGAATTTTGTAAAATCTTCTACTATGCAGCTACTGAGAGAAAAACAGGACCTTTAAAGTTTGCTTTTGAATAAGGAAAGTTATATTAATTTAATTCAGATTTTTATATAAATCTTGCATTCCTAGAACACAAGAAACTTGGTATTTTCTTTTTTATATGTGACTGGATTTGATTTAGTAATATTTGTTGAAGATTTTTGCATTTGTTGGAAGATTGATCTGTGAATTCTTTTTTTTTTTTAAGTTGGAGTCTCACTCTGTCACTCAGGCTGGAGTGCAATGGCACACTCATGGTCACTGAAGCCTTGATCTGCTGGGCTCAGGTGATCCTTCCACTTCAGCCTTCCATGCAGCTGGAACCACAGAGGCACGCCATCAAGCCCAGCTAATTTTTTGATTTATTGTAGAGCTGAGATCTTGCCAAGTTGCCCAGGCTGTTCTTAAACCTCTGGATGCAGGCAGTCCTCTAGCCTCTACCTCCTAAAGTGCTAGAATTATAGGCATGAGCCACTGTGCACAGCAAGTTCTTCTTTTTTAACAATATATATATTTCTAATGACAATTGGCCAAGAGATGTACCCAGTTTTAAACAATGATTTGGGAAATCTTTCTAACTTCTCTAATCTCAGAAGGAGTTTATTTAAGATTGCTATTACTTCATCTTTAAAATATAGAAGCATTCCACAGTAATAATGAGTGACTTTAAAAGTAGATTCTGAGAAGGTTGAGAAATGCAATTTTATTAATAGATAAAGTCTCATCAGATTTGTTGTATCTTTTTTGTCAGTTATAGAAAATCATATTTTTCTAGGAATTTGCTGATCTTATTTAAATTTTATAATTTTGCATAAATATGTTCAAACCTTATCTTTTTGTATCTGTTGGCTGTATAATGACATATTATTTTCATATCAGTTATTTTTAATTTGTGATTTGTGTTTTCATTCATTTCTCTTGATCAGTCTTGCTATAAGTCTGTAATAAAAAATATACATATGCCAGTCAAATTTGATGACTTTTAATTTTCTATGTGTGTTTCATCACTCCCTGAGAGGTGTGCATTAGTGTTCTCCAAGATAATCATAGATTTGTCTATTTAGCTATTTTGAAGCCTGTTCTTACCTATGTACAGAGGTTGTCATAGATAACATCTCTTAAAATGTATATACATTTTTTTGGCACCCTGGTATAAATTTATAATTTTTTATTTTTCCTTAATAATTGTGGAATTCTTTTCCTATATTACTTTTTTAAATGTAAGGTTAATATGCTTGATATCAATATAACCTTTACTATGCTTGTATTTGTACTATAATTTACCTTCAACTTTTTGAGGTCAAATGAAAAACCTGCAGTGTGCCAGGCCTGGGCTTACTTTTTTTCACTTCTCCTTTCTGAGATCCTAATTTATCTCCATGTCCTGGTTTTGTTGGCAGCTCTTTCGTCTAATTTTGCCTATTTTTAGTCAAGTAAAATATCCAATAATCTTTTTGTTCTATGACTTTGGCATTGGACTTAGCAACAGATAAGCCTAAGAATCAGCAAATCTTAGACAAGAAACAGATGTAAAATATCTGTGTGAACCCCTTATGTCAAACCTTATCTCCTCAAATTCTACAGGGTTTCATATATCAATTTATTTTTCCATTTTATCCAGCTCTTCTTGTTGTTTCTGCTGGGAACATTGGTCTGGTACAAGCTGTTTCATCATATTCAGAAGAAGTGCTGGAAGAATCATGTAAAAATATGTATTATACTACATTATTCTTCTGCTCAAAATACTCATATCACAGTCAAATTAAAGTCAAAGTAATTACTAAGACATACAATCCCTATATGATCTTGACTACTCAAACCTAATATTCTAGCACTTATCCCTTACTTCACTCTTCATTGTCTTCAAATATTTTGATATTTTTTCCTATCCCTTGCTGCTTTGGTATTAGTACATATTGTTTGTTTGCACCTCCCGAAATGTTCTTTCTCCAGATATTTGCATGACTTACTCCATGTCTGTTTAGTTCTCTGCTCCAAGAGGTCTGCAATATCAGTCCATACCTTTCTGATGTTGTTTTATTTTTTTTAACAATTCTTATCTCCACCTGTCATGATAGATATTTCTTTGTATTTTTTCAGTGTTTGTCTTCCTCTCTATGATAAATTACATATTCCATGGAAACAGATATTGTATTTAATAAATATTTGTATATTATCTCAGCCCACATTTTTACCTATTTTGCCTTTTTCTGTCCAGAAAGTTTTCCTTTTTTTCTATTCATAAATGAATAGATTGTTTATAAATTTCTGAAATCTTTATTAAAACTAAAAAGAAAAAGAAACTAATATAAAACACATAAAAACAGAATAATAACCTAATTACTAATGGGCAAACAAACTAACACAATTTGCTGTAGATTCTGATAGAAATTCTGGCATAGAGATTGCAATTAAATTGTGAGCTTCTGAACAAAATAATGTAGCAACTTGTAATAAACACATCCTATCACACACAGTATGCAATAATTTGAACTACGGGGGGAAAAGATATTCAAGTAAGACATATAAAACTTGAGACATAAAACAGAACTTTAGAGAAAATAAACACCATTGAATACAGGTGTATTCAATGAGGTTAATATAGGAAATACAAGAAAAACAGCCAGCAGATGTATAAGAATCATAATAAAACAATGTTATGGAGCACATTAAGCGATATAAAAATAGGAATATCATTAGGACATTAGGACATGAATAAATTCTCTCAGCATAGAAGGGAAAACCAACAAGTTGAGGACTAAATAGAAGTGGCAAATGTAGAAAGAATGATTGTACTATCTTACCAAGTCCCTTCAGGAAAAAGAGAAATTAAATAACTTTTCTAGGGATGAAAGAGGGAAGTCTTATGGAGAGTTTTTATTTAGGGTGATCTATGGGTATGTGTGATTGAATTTGGGTATTAAATTTTGTCCCTTCAAAATTCCTATGTTTAAGCCCTAATCCCCATTACCTTAGAATGTGACTATATTTGGAGATAGGGTCTTTGAAGAGGTAATTAAAGTTAAAAGAGGTCATTTGGGTGGGTTCAAATTCAATGTTATTTGTGTTCTTTTAAGAAGAGGTGATTGGGACATAAGAGGGAAGACCACGTGGAGACACATAGATACGAGCACCATCTACGAGTCAAGAGGCTCTCAGAAGTCCTACTGACACCATGACTGTGGACTACTAACATTAGAACTGAGATGTAATAAATTTCTGTTGTTAAAGTCATCAAGCTCATAGTACTTTGTTATAGCAGCCCTGGCAAATTAATGCAGCATGTTTTTAAACTAAGGGAAAAATATGGGAAGGAGTGTAGAAAGGGGATAATTTTTAGATCAAGGACCAAAAGATGATTGAGGGATGTATCAGAAGGTACAGTAGTGAGGAAGAAATTGAAGAATGTATATAGTAAATCTTATTATAACAGTGTTTTAGCAAGAGTTGCCATAGAATACAAATTAAACTTTAAGGTTCTACCTATTGATCTTGAATGTCTCAGGCTAATTTCAAATATTCTGCAATTTACATAGTCATTATAGACTTTGGACTCTGTATTCTCCATCAATTACATGGAAGTACCCATAGAAGCATTCTTTTTTCTCACCAGGAGGACATACTGGTTACTTTCACATGAATCTAACTCTAACCCATTGTATTACATACATCATGTTGAATAGGGAAATATAGTCAATAATAGTGAATTCACATTTTTCTTTTTTTTGATAGAAATTTTCTTAAAATTACATATATTTATATTTGCTGGAGAAAAATGTTAAAAAGTTAAAAGATAATAAAAGTGAGAAGCACTAAAGAAATCAGAAGGAACAAAGTAGACAATTTAAATAAGTTTAATGAGTTTTAGTGATTAGGAAACAATGGAACAACAAACAGATGCCTGAAGACTTAGCAGAATTTAGAAAAGAGTTAGAAAACGATGTCCAAATAGAGCAAACAGCATGAAATTTAAAAAATATAATAGCTTTGTATTTTTATTTGAAGAAGGTCAAAGTTAAATCCAAGGATTTGAATAATTGGGTCAGAATGGACCACATCATTGGGTGAGAATGGTATGAATCAGAACCTCCATTCTAACCAAAGGGATAAACTCCAGCTTGATCAACTTATATGGGAGATGCACACATTTGCTCATACATATACAGGTTAATAAAATCTCTAGTCTTGAATCATACTACAAGATTCCTTTTTGTCATATGGATTATTTAGGAAGGTTTGGTTATAATTCGAGAGCTCCTAAAATCACCGTTTTATTATAAATCCTAAATGCAAAAGTCAGAAGTTTTCTCCCCTTTGTATTTACTTTCCACATTGCTGATTTGTGTTTACTAATCTATTAACTAGACAGAGTTGCCATTGATTTCTGAATACTTGCTATTTAAAAAAAATTATTATTATTATTATTTTGAATTGGAGTCTCACTGTCACCCAGGTTGAAGTGCAGTAGCACGCTCACGGCCACCGCAGTCTTGTCCTCCTGGGTTCAGGTGATCCTTCCTCCTCAGCCTTCCAAGTAGCTGGAACTACAGGTGTGTGCCGCCATACCTGTCTAATTTTTTGATTTATTGTAAGAGACAAGGTCTCACAAAGTTGCCCAGGCTGATCTCAAACCCCTGGGCTCGGGCAATCCTCTCCCTTCCGACTTCTAAAGTGCTGGGATTACAGGCATGATCCCTTGCATCCAGCAAAAACCTTATTCTTTACAGAAATATTTGAAAAATAATTTCATTTTTTTAATTGATATAAATCTGCTGCAAGCAGAGATTCCAAATTCAAAGTTGCCTAACTTCTCTTCTATTTTCTTCTGTTTCTTATAGAATTTTGACCTCTCTGTTTTTTGCAGGTTATAATATTTAGATTTCAGAACACACAAGAGGGTATTGTAATTCTCTGCAGGCAGTGAATCTCTAGTCATTGATCTGTGTGTCATTTTACCAGACTCTCAGGCACAGCAATGTTATAATCTGGCAGGAGATCATGAAGATCTAAAACAACCACCCATTCTGATTTTAAAAATAAAGTAAATACTTTAAATCTGTTTATTTTCTGTTAGAGGTAGACTGTAGTTGAACATATATATTACATTTTGAAAATCAACAAAAATATTTAGTTGATCCCAGAAGTACTTGAAGTCGTGGATTCATATTTAGAATACCAAATCAAAGTTTAAAAAAAAGCAGCATCTGAGTGAAAACATTGAGAAATGGTGCAAAATGAAGAAAGCAGGAGCGGGGGTGCATAAAACAGACACTTGAGAAATTTTCCAAGCATGATTCTTTGTCTTCTTGAACTCTGATTTAAAGGTTGCTAAGCAACAGTGGCAGTAACAGCTGGGACACCCTTGATCTTGTTGTGTAAACTATTAAAAATAGGTGATGGAAAGTGGCACCATGGAAACAATGACTCTACTGAAGCAGGTGTCAGTAATGCGGCTTTTCAATCTAATGTTAGAGGTGTAAATTACAAAAAGACAAACAAAAAATAACTGGATCTTTTATTTTCTTAATCTTTGACTTTGGTAAAGAATATTTCTTCTTTTTTATGTTTTTCTTGCAATCCCCTAAGTATGTTGGTTTAATAAACTGTTGAGAATATTAACTGATTAAGTGATATTGAATTTTGATTTTTAAATTTCAAAAATAATTTTGTTTTTATATCCAAAAACTTATGCAATTTAGATTCCACATATGCACTTAAACATGAATCAATAAAAAGTGCCATGTAATTGTCACTGTGCATGCATCTTTTCAGGTTTCTAATTGACTAGCCTTAATTTTCAGAGGCTGATCATCCCATATTTATTCATTTTAGATTAATGGGCATCACCTTTCAGGTTCTTCCTGAATCTTGCTCAGAATTAAATGTTTTTAATAATAGCAATATAAAAATATATTCCCATTACATATTTTTCAAGGACTTACTCTTTCATGTTTGTAAAGACAATAGTAAACAATGACTCAGTTCTTACATTCAGATAGTTTTGTAGAATGCCAGCACATGATGACCAGCAGGACAAGTGCAAACCTCAGTGCTTGTTGAGGAGGAGGGAATACTTTTCTAACAATGTCACCTAATCAAGCTTTCCCTACACTTCAAGTGAATTTGCTTTTCCAGATATTCAATTTAAGCACCATTAAAATAAAAATAAATGTGGAAAAATATTTTGTATTAAGATCATTTAAATAAAATACTAAATATCTAGAATATTCTGTAAGACAACTTCTACTCTATTTCACATATGGAAAACTGAAGAACAACATTTTAACCAAGGGCAGAGACTGTAATTTGTAAAGTAACATATCTAGTCTGCTTATTGCAGAGTTCTTTCCACTACATTATGATACTAAATTTAGTCTATTCTACTAATCATTTTGGAACTTTGGGATGATATTATTATTATTGAATAGCATACAACTGATAAATTTCATAAAAATTTTTGCTTATTTTATTCTGTAGACTTATGCATAAACTTTTGTCTTTAAAAAACTCATGGAAACAACTCGAAGACATATACATTTTAAAATATTAAGAATAGCATATCCTTATTCAAACATAAGATAATACATTGGCACTGATTTGAGGTGAAACATAAAGTGGTAAACGATGGAGAACCTTCTCATCTTCTGAACTCCAAATTTGGGAACAGGCTGAAAGCTTGGATTCTGCAGAGCAATGAAAAAAATAATTCTGCATAAAATGGATATTTGGAGTCAGGCTGAATGTTTGGAATCAAAGAAGGTGGTGAGACTCTTCTCACAAGAAAAAAGGTAGAAACCACTACCTATGACAATACTTAATTATCCACATAGAAAGTCCATTATAAAGAAGAAAACTAACAAACAATAAGTTCAAAAAATTACTATATGAAATATTATTATGTAAAATTCAATAGTTTTTTTTTTTTGAGTTGGAGTCTCACTCTGTCGCCCAGACTGGAGTGCAGTGGCCGCTGCCGGCCACCGCAGCCTCACCTGCTGGGCTCCGGCGATCCTTCCGCCTCAGCCTTCCAAGTAGCCGGAATTACAGGCATGCACCACCACGCTTGGCTGATTTTTAAAAATTTATTGTAGAGATGAGGTCTCGCTGCCCAGGCGGGTCTCGAACCCGCGGGCTCAGGCAATCCACTCACCCTCAGCCTCCCAAAGGCGCGGGATTACAGGCTGAGCCACCAAGCCCGGCTCAATAGTTTTTATACACCATAATTTAAAGTTTACAAACCGAAATGGAAAAGCCATATACTTTTCAATATACAGCACAATGGATATGAAAACAACACTTTCTAACATTTCACTGAGAATATGATCAAACATTACCTACTGAAGATCAATAAAGAAGCCACATTAAATGAACAATGAAATAAACCATCAAGAGAGTAAAGAGACAACCCACAGAATGGGAGAAAATATTTGTAAAGTATGTATCTCAAAGACCTAATATTCAGAATCTATAAGAAACTCAAACTGACAGGAAAAAAAAAATATAGACCCATTAAAAAGTAGACAAAGGACATGAACAGACACTTCATGAAAAAATGCTCAATCACTAATCATCAGAAAAATGCAAATCAAAACTACAATGAGATATCATCTTACATCAGTCAGAATGGCTATTATTAAGAAGTCCAAAAACAAAACAACTGTTGGTGACGCTGCAGAAAAAAGGGAACATTCATACATTGTTTATGGGAATGTAAACTAGTTCAGCCTCTGTGGAAAACAGTATGAAGATTTCCCAAAAAACTGAAAATTGATCCACCATTTGGCCCAGAATTTCCACTACTGGGAATTTACCCAAAGAAACATCAATCATTTTACTAAAAAGACACCTGCACTGGTATGTACATCACAGCACTATTCACAATAGCCAACATGTGGAACCAACCCAGGTGCACATCTACAGTGGACTGGACAAAGAAAATATGTTACACATACACAATGGAATACTACATATTCATCAGAAAGTGAGGTGGTGTCATTTGCAGGAGCATGGAGAGCTGGAGGGCATGATTCTAAGCGACTTATCACAGAGACAGAAAACTGAATACTGCATGTTCTGACTCGTAAATGGGAACTAAACACTGAGCACACAGGGCACAAGGATAGGAACAACAGACACTGAGCACTTCAAAAGAGGGACGTGAGGGAGGGAAGTGGAATAAGAGCTGTAAAACCACCCATCATGTACCACGTTCACCACCGATGAGCTTATCAGAAGACCAAACCTCACCATCATGTAACATACTTATGTAAAAAATCTTTGCATGTACCCTGGTTCCAACATAATATTAATTTAAAAATAAATAAATAAAGCCTTAGTAAGCAAAAAATAAATACATACATAAATAAAATATTAGTAGCAAAAAATAAATACATACATAAATAAAATATCAGTAACTTCTATATTGGCCACATGCAAAATTGGATTTTTCTTAGCATTTAAATACTGTCAAATTTCCCAATTTAATGCTTGAGTAAAAGTTCAAAATTCTCCGGGAATATTTAAGTTGTGTCTGAAAAAGAAGTGACTTTGTACACAGTTGATGTAAAGATTTACTTTCTTAGTAAGAGGTTGTTTAACTGACTCAGAAACCAAACTGGCTTGTTTCAAATCCTAAATCCACCTCTTCCTAGTTATGTGACACTGGACACATTTTTTCCTTCAATTTTCTCAGCCATAAGAGAGACGTTGATAATTCATTGAGTTAGTATATGTGAGCTTTACTTGAGTGTCTGACACAAACTGCACTCTATGGGTCAGTTATGAACATCCTCGTTGATATTGTGCTTGTTATCTTGCTCAAACACAGGTGCTCCCTTCAGAAGCACTTGGGGTTTTTAGGATAAACATATAAGACCTAATAAAAATAAAGTCAGAACTGCTCTGTTGTCTAAACTCTAAATATTTTCTTTGTTCAAAAGGGGGCTAATTTAGATATAAAATATACAAATTGTTTCTAATTATGCCAAAGAAACAATCTTAAATATAGCTTTGTATCCGCTTACTTTGCCTAAAAGTTTGTTAATTCATGGCAATTATTTATTGCTGAAAAAAACTTCTAAACTCATGTCAGCATGAAATATATACATACACATATATGTGTGCATCTATATAAATGTGTGTATACCATGCCTTTGATATTTATAGCATGACAATTGGCAAACACATAAGCAAAGAGATTATATATATTTGTATATATGTATATATTTGTAAAGGTGATGCTGCAAGGAAAAAAATCCACATTTATGCGTGATTTTTAGACAAAATTTTGTTCAGAATGCTTTTTGATTTAGAGAAAAGTTGCAAAGATGGAGTTTCGAAATTCCATTTGCCCAGTTCCCCTAATGTTAACTTTTTAACTAACAATAACATATTTGTTGAAACTAAGAAAGTGACATTGGTATATTACTATTAACCAAACAACAGGCTTTATTTACATTTACCAGTTTTTTCATTCATGTCCTTTCTCTGGTCCAAGACCATTTAATAGAGGATAGCACATTGCATTTAGTCACCATTTCTCCTCAGCCTCCTTTGGCTTTTGACAATTTCTTAGTTATTTCTTGTTTTTCATAACTTTGAAGTTTAAAAACGATGCTGTCAGGTATGTTGTAGAATGTCTCAGTAACAAATGACTTTTATCTGAGCAATGATATCATCACTACTTTTTCTACTCCTGTCTCTTTTTACTGTTTTTCTTGGATTTTAGCAATGAACCATAATTAAACCTAATACTTTTGCAATTATAATGTTGACTTCTTAGCCCATCTTTGTGCTGTGGCTTTATCTGTGGCATCCAGCTGCACATAGGGATAGATTCACATCTCAACTTCTCCTGTTTTCTTTCTTAAGGATTCTGTGCTTCTGTGCATTGGATGCCTGTCAAACTCACTTAACTGTGCTGGTGCATGGGCACACACTCGCCCACCCTTAACCAATAAGGGACAGGGACTGATGGATAAAAAATTCTCATTTTTCATGTTTCTGGCAGAAGTTCTCAATTGTATACTATGTGATTCATTGTACTCTATTCCACTGTAGTCTATCCTTAAGTGTATTTTATGTTGGGTCTCAAGAGGGATCAAACCCCAGTGGCTCAGAGTGGTAACATTGAAAAGAGATACTCTTAGATTGGATTTTTCCTTCTATGCTTTACTCTTCTCAGTTTCCTAACTCCAGTTAACTTGGTACAGTCTTATTATTATTTTTTGTTGCCGGGGGCGGGGGGGATGTGGAAATTTAATCTCAGGGTAAAACAAAATAATTTTTAAAATGTGTGCAAGCTCATCAAATGTTATATGTAATATCTTTGTTCAGTGCTCATGTTATTTAGAACATTTAGTCTAACATATATTACATCTCTTGTGAAAGCTTAGAAGGTGAGATTGAAACAAGAAAAAATCCGGTTGCTTTTTAAATTTACTGTTGACCCTTGAAACCACATAGGTTTGAACTGTGGAAGCCCACTAATTGACAAATTTTCTTCCACCTCTGCCATGCCTGAGATAGCCAAGATCGACAACCTTTTCTCTTCTTCCGTCTCCTCCTCAGACTACTCAATATGAAGATGATGGGGATAAAGACCTTTGTGATGGTCCATTCCCATTTAATGAATGGTAAATGTATTTCCTCTTCCTAATAATTTTCTTAATAGTATTTTCTAGTTTATTTTATTGTAAGAACTAACACTACATACAAAATATAAGTTAATCGGCTGTTTATGTTATTGGTGAAGTTTCTGGTCAGCAGTAGGCTATTAGTTAAGTTGTTAGGGAGTCAAAAGCTATGCATGGATTTATTGACTGTTTTGGAGATTGGAACTCTTTAAAGACCTACATAGTGAAAGTGAAGATATTAGAGATTTCACCATTGAAATTAATTAAGCACAGTGAAGTGACGGAAGCCCCTGAAACCAATATAATTTGATAAAATAAAATGGAGAAGAAAAAAATCTCAGTAGATACTTTCAAAAAAGTTTTGTGCTCTAAAATTGATCCACAAGGACAGAAAAACTGTAGATTAGGAAGATAAAAATCGATCACTTTCTCCTTTGTATTTTATATTTGCACCATGAGACTACTGGAGGATACAAAATTGTAAAAAAAATTATTCTGCCAAAGACAAACATGCTTGTCTTTTAAAATTAGAAAAGCTCAGCAAGGGTACAAACTAGGATATATATTGGAATTTAAGTAAGAATTTAGATAAACAATTGTGAAGCATCTCCTCTGCAAGAGAAAGTAACAAATTAAGAGCTGAATTTTCAACACTATCATGGATTATAACACCCATTGCTTATTTATTTATAGAAAACATCTTTCACATTCTCTACAAAGTACTGTTAGACATTGGGTACAGAATTGTGAAGAAAACTTGCAAGGACACTGAGATCACAAACCTCCAACTGGTAGGAAAAGTGTATACCAAAATTTTGATGACAAAATACACAATATTTTTGAAATGTGACAGACAGATGAAGGAATAGATTAGGGTACAGTAGAAGAGAACAGTCTGAGAGATTTTATGTTTAAATTAGGTTTTCAGGAAAGACTTTCCTTAAGTGAAGACTTAAGCTGACACATAAAGTGTGACAGATTTTTCAATAAAAAGAATGACAACGGCCGGGCTCGGTGGCTCAGCCTGTAATCCCAGCATTTTGGGAGACTAAGGTGAATGAATTGCCTGAGTCCGCAGGTTTGAGACCAGCCCAGGTAACTTGGTGAGACCTCATCTCTACAATAAATCAAAAAATTCGCCAAGCATGGTGGTGCGTGCCTGTAGTTCTGGCTGATTGGAAGGCAAGGTAGAAGGATTGCCGGAGCCCAGTAGGTCGATGCTGGGGTGCCTGTGAGCATGCCATGGCACTCTAACTCGGGCAATGGAGTGAGACTCCAACTCAAAAAAATAAAATAGAAAAAAGAAAAACAAGGACTTCTGAAAATAAATGAAGGGAAATTTGAGAAGCAATGTTGGAAAAAATATATTTTTTAATGAAGTGGTTACTATAAATACTGAAAAATGTTGCACATATTAAAGATTACTGAGATCCTATGTGTTTGACTGATAATAAATTTGATACATTTAACAGAATAAAGTGATGAATTTGCAGTAAAGAAAGAAAATAGCAAAGACTAGAAGTACAAAAAATTCTAACGATTGTAGAAAAATGAGCTTACACAAAAATATTGGTATGGTTTTGCTTAAGAAATAAACAAAACTTATAACAGAATTTGCAATCTTAATTAGCTTTCTACCATAGTAACTTCACTATGGTGCAGTAGCTTAATAAATATTTTTATTTTATAACTATGATATATATTTAGAAAAAATAATGTAGACTGTATGAATTAATACACAATTATTCTTTAGTTTATTGAATTCAGCAACTGAATCATTTAAGCAAAGAATACTTATACTATAATTTATTGTTTTCTTAGAAATATTTTTATATCCCTTTATTAAATTACATTCCTCTAGAAATACTGGAGACAGAGGTGTTTGATTTCCATCTACACTAAAGTTATCCATTTGTGAATGGCTTCTATATGTTTTATATTCAATTATTAACTTGCATTATATTTATAAATATTTTGGCCTATTTGTTAATTTTTTTTTCAGTCGGAATCTCATTGTCACACAGGCTGGGATGCAGTGGCATGCTCGAGGTCACCACAGCCTGGACTTGCTAGGCTCAGAGATCCTTCTGCCTCAGCCTTCCAAGTAGCTGGAATTATAGGCCAGTGCCACCACACCTTGCTAATTTTTTGTTTTATTATAGAGACAAAGTCTCCCCATGTTGCCCAGTCTGATCTTGAACTTCTGGACTCAGGTAATCCTTTCGCCTCTGCCTCTAAAATTCTGGGATTACAGGCATGAGCCACTATGTCTTGTTTACTTAATTTTCTTTCTCCTCCTAGAGAATGTAAGCTCAAAACTGTGCCTTTTAAAAATTTTGTTCACTGCATTTGTTTAGTATCTTTAGTAAGACTTAATAAATATTTGTTAAATCAATGAATGAACATATTATTTAAGATTTAGCATTGATTTAGCAATAGTTTTTACAAAACAGAAACAACATAAGTGCACATGTTAACTTTGAAACAAATTCAATTTCAGAATCATGTGGGGGAAAAGACTGTGTACCTTTGATTCCAGGAAAGGCAATTCAATTACTGTTATACAGTTTTTTGTGTGTGTGTTTTTTTTTTTGAGTTGGAGTCTGACTCTGTCACCCAGACTGGAGTGCAGTGGCCGCTCCCGGCCACCGCAGCCTCGACCTGCTGGGCTCCGGCGATCCTTCCGCCTTAGCCTTCAGAGTAGCCGGAATTACAGGCATGCGCTACCACGCCCGGTTGATTTTTTGATTTTATTGTAGAAATGAGGTCTTGCCTGCCCAGGCGAGTCTCGAACCTGCGAGTTCGGGCAATCCACTCATCTCAACCTCCCAAAGGCGCGGGATTACAGGCTGAGCCACCGAGCCCGGCTAGTTTCCCCCCCACACACACACACTTTAATTATGTTTATTTGACTTGAGTATCTGAAAACAAAAAGGTCACTCCTGCTGGATTATTCATCTAAGTTACTTCCTGAATATAATAGTAATATGTAAATAGTACTCTGTGTTTTTTCAAATACATTATCTCGTTTGTTCCTCAAAAAAACAGTTAAACATATATCTTTCCCTCAACTGCAAAAATGAGAAACTGAAGCTTAAAAACATGTCAATGTGTTCAAGGTATATTGCTAAATCTGTTTTAAGAACTCCACTTGTCTATTGACCCTAATCTCATGTTGTTGATATTTTTCCACTCTGCCTGCTTAAAATAAATATTCATGTCTAAGAAATGAATACTTACATCTAATGAAAAGACAAAATGATATTTACAGCATAATTACTTGCTATTTCACTTACTATTTTATATCAACTGACACATTTTAACACATACACTTTTGTGCAATTACCAGGGGAATAATAACTAGAACCAAATTGAAAAATTACCATAACTACTATTTCCTTTTTTTTTTTTTTTCAAATTTATGGGAACATTTTATTGTATTGTTTTTTTTTTATCAGTTTTTTTTAAAAACCTAAAGTTTAAAGATATATGACTTGCTTAAGGTCATTTTGCTTTAAATAGCAAGACTGAGAGTAGACATTAAGTCTTCTGTCAAAGGCAGGTGTTATTTCTAATAACTATTTAACTTCACTCTGTGAATAGAGTTTATGTGATTTCCAATGCAAACTGTTAGATGAAAACTACATATTATTTTCATAAACTAGATTCCAGTCTAGTTACACATTTTTTTTTTTCTTTTTCTCTTTACTCTGCCTCTCCTGATTCAGGAGGTTGTTGCATATTTGAGTTACAATTATTATAATTATTCTTCTCTCCTGTACTATCTTTACTATTTTCTTGATGACTGGTGCATTTAATCAACCTGATGAAGCTTGCCTGATAAACTCTTCTTGATAATATAGTTAGAAACTCAGTGGGAGGTGGTGGATTATAGACATTAAAATTATAGGCTCTGGCACCAGACTGCATAGATTCCACTCCTGGCTCTATCACTTAACAGTTGTGCTACCTAAAGCAAGTTATTTGATCTCTCTGCATTTCAATCTTTGAAAGGTAAAACAAGGATAATGAAAGTATATAGCTCATATTCCATACAACAATTCTTATAGGATTACATAAGATAACTCATTCTGAGAGCTAGAAGAATTTCTGATACATATAATGTTAGGAATTAATAATTTAATTCCTTGGGGAAGATCTTTCCACAAGGTTAAATTGACTGTACTCTAATCTCTCAAATGTTACCTTTCACTTGTAACACTTGCAATTTTACATTTATTTGGAAAATCTTTGTTACATTCTAGATAGTCCTATAATCTTCATCAGAGCATTCTTTCTCTTTTTTTTTTTGTTGGTCATTGTATTTTGTTTTGGCTTCTTCTTTGCTCATCATTACATGTCTAATAGCTGGCACATAGTAGATGTTCAGTATATAAGACTTGAATGAATGAACGAATGAATGAATTTACATAATTGGTTGCATCCTGTAGTTGCATCATCTCCTCTATTTCATCTTACTAAGGATCAAGTTATTGTATGCAAATTGTCAACTACTCTCTTTCCCCTTTCTGGCCTCTTGCTTTTTCCATTGTCTTGGTGTTATTGTGTTAGAATTCCATTAAGAGTAAAAGGCTAAATGCTTTTAATATTTTGATATGATTTTGAATTATAATTATGCAAAAAAATAATTCATATTCCCTTTAGAATCCAGGTGCAGCAATAAAGGTAATGAAAACTATTCTTGCCTCCTTCATTATAACAACAATGAACTCTGGTGCTATTGAATCTTTTCCTCAGAATTAATTTTTAGGAAGTTAAGACAAGGTTTTCTCAGGGACACATTAATTTAATTGTAGATCAAAGCTTAATTTTCAGAATTGAAGACTAGCAGATATACATTTACTTTTATTTTGTTTATTTATGGCTGGATTAAATCCTTAGGTCAAGTAATCAATCAATTCTTAACAAACTTTTCAAAATAATTCTATGTTCCGCAGTAGGCAGACTTCCTTATTGGCATGCTCTACTTTGAAGATCTAAAAGTAAACAGTATAGCTTATCATTAGACAGGTGCTAATTGCCTTTTTTTTAATTGAACAACAGTAAATATACATTTTCTTTTAACTGAAGAAAGATAAAATCTATATTTAAACTTTCTGCCTATATAATCTTAAATAGAATTGAAATAAAATAGTCTTTATTTCCCTTAAAACATTTTAAAAGAAGCATTAAAAATCATCAAAGGAATATATATACACACACACACAGAGGGTGCCAAAAAAGGTATGCATTTTAAGAAAGGAAAAAAACTATACTAAAATTGTAATACTCAATATATACCAATGACAAAAAACACAAGTCACGTTTGACTTTTGCAATTGAAAGAGGTGTTCAACGTGGTGACCATCAACATTCAGACACTTCTGATTACTGCGAACATCTCTTAAAATATGTATGCATTTTTTCTGGCACCTGGTATATACATAAATTTAACAGACAATTTCTATATCTAAAATCTTAGAAAGTTTACAATGGAAAGTAAAGTAATTTTTGATCCCTAAAGTGTCTGCAGATATTTATGGTTCTTATCATAAATGAAAATATCTTTTGGATATATTCAATCTAAAAATACAATGATAAATTACAGTCATCTAGTAAAATTATGTATGGTAATTACCAGTTTTTGTTGGGTTCCAGAATGCTGTAAAATAGAGGCTCAATAACACAATCCTCACCAACTTACTACCAAGAAAATTTAGCATTAGAGAGGTTTTACTTGGTAAAACTTTAGAATATTATCATTTTGTTTATTAAAATAAAAATTTTTAAAGCACTGTGTTTCAATGAAAGTTCTTTTGAACTTTCAGGGGATGTGTAATTCCAATTTTACTCAGTTTATTACAAATTATAGTAAACAACATAATGACTATTCATTTTATGTAGCTAACATAACTGTTAACAGCAACAAAAAGGCAATAACATTTTAAAATATTAGGCCAGGTGCAGTGACTCAATTTGGGAGGTGGAGGCAAGAAGATTGCCTGAGTCCAACGGTTTGAGACTAGCCTGGGCAACTTGACAAAACCTTGTCTCTACAATAAACCAAAAAATTAGCTGGGTGTGATGGCACACACCTATAGTTCCAGCTACTTGGAAGGGTGAGGTGGAAGGATCACCAGAGCCCAGCAGGTCAAGGCTGCAATAGCCATGTGTGTGCCACTGCACTCCAGCCTGGGTGACTGAGTGAGACTCCGACTCAAAAAAATAAAATAAAATAAAATAAATAAACAAGGAAATAAATAAAAACATCTAAAGAGAAAATAAAATTACAGTAATCCAATACAAATTAAAATTACCTATGGAATGCTGAATATTCTGCCTAGTAGTGTCCTTTTTCTGATCTTCACACTCTTATTAGAGGAACTACAAAGAAAGTCCACAGATCTCTACCTGCTTCCAGATTCTTCTTTTGTTTTCTAAGCTGGCACTGTGGAACTGCTACAAGAGCTTTCAGACAACTTAGGGTTTTTGTCGATATCACCCTTCACAATACTTCCCACATCCATTGTTTGAAGCAGACCTGATCCATTGAATGCAGTGGGCGCCTATATTTTAAAGTTTGTCCTTCCAGAGTGAGACATAAAAAAAAAAAAAAAAGCTTTTCATATAAGAAACAACCCACATTGAATGTGCCTCCACTCATGCACACATAGCTATGAAAGAATCATGAACCATATCCAGAGCTAGGCGTTGTGAGAGTGTGTCCTCTAACTCTAAACATTTGCTCTCCTGAATCACGAGAATCAGGCTTCTTCATGTTTCTTGTCTTACTTCTTAGAAACAAATTGCAACTTCATCTTAATGCTACAGAGTTTTGTGGATGTGGCCTCTGGGAATCTTGACTATGGATGCTGTCATGAAGTGCAAGGAGAATTTGAATTGTAGAAATGCTTAGGTAAGTAAAATGACAGATTAATTAACTTTCAGATTACCAGTCAGCAAGAATGCAATAGATTCTTTCATAAGGAAATATTATTTCCAAGCAGCGTTCAACACCCATTTTCTGATTTTTATTTTTGTTCCAAACACAGCTACAAAGGTAGTCACAAATTAAAAAATCATTTGCAAGATAGTACAGGATTTCTAATTATTCAGGGATAAAAATTTCTTCACAATATTAAGTGTTTCATATTACATGTAAGATATATGCAGGTGAGTACAGATTAAACACCTGTAAGGCATGATTCTCACTCTCTCCATTGTTAACTAGATGATGGCTGCTAGAGATGTTATTTTATACAAATATATTCCATACAGTTAAATTAATTTTAAAATAAAAAAAATCTGTACTTTAAACAATGACCTTGATTTGTTATTTTGATTTCTTAGCTATTTTTGTCTTCAATTTTAATAATTCTGAATATTTTAGAAAAATGTTTTAAAGACATATGAAATATTTTTGAAGCTCTACATTGCCAGTTTGCATTTTTATGAAGGTGTATTAGTTCAATCATTCTTGTTAATAGGTACAGAACTTGTGTGAAAAGCTTTTCATAACAGTGTAAGTAATGATTTTGCTACAATGAGGAAAATAAATTTAATAAATTAAATATGCAGTAATAATGCAAGAGTGATGAGCATCTTCATTTTATTACTCATAATATTTCTGTCCCATCAACAGAGCACACATAGAATTATAATTAAGTTCCATCATTTTTGATATTTTATTAACTTTTGGTTATGATAAAATATTTGTCATATTCTATCAAAACAAAATGTATTTGTCAAATCAGAAGGATATAGTACAATTTATTTAACAGTTTGTGAGCTTGATTTTAACATTTCAAATATTTAGACTATTGAGATGAAGGCTTCCAACTGTACTCTTTTCCTATTAATATAAAATTAGTAATGAGCGTAATTTCACTTGGGGCTTTGACTAAATCCTGGTTAACCTCTGTGAGTACTCCTTCTTTTGTTGTATATTCAGGTTGTCTTTCTCTTTTCTTCCATACTTCAAGTACTTTTCAAAGTAGGTTAACTGTGCTTCTTATGGTTTACATTGCTACTTTAATGTCAGACCTTGCTTCTTTTCCATACCCTTCTCAAAAAAGAAAGAAAGAAAGAAAGAAAGAAAGAAAGAAAGAAAGAAAGAAAGAAAGAAAGAAAGAAAGAAAGAAAGAAAGAAAGAAAGAAATAATTCTTTTGGAATTCTATATAGTATCCAGTTCTTTCTCTGGCCTCTCTGGCACTTATACAGATGTTACAAAACTGGTTTATTTCTTGTCGTCACTATTTGTCACAAATCTTATGGATTTCATATTGATATAAAAGATCTTACTTGTTCTTTGACTTTGGCACCTTAAATGATCATGTTTTCCACCTTATCTCAGTCACTATATCAAGGGTCATGTCCTAGACCTATAATCCTTCCACAGTCTTAAATTTAGCACCTGACAACACATCTTAAAATTTTAATCCATTTCATTCAGTTGCCCAACTGCAGTATATTTCCTACCCTACTATTTCTCATTGAATGATTTATTAACATATTTCTTATTCTCATACATTCATGGTCTTACTTCTCACTTATACTCCATTGCTTAATATTATATTTTAGCAAAATATTAGCTGTATATATATATATGCTGTCAATTCTTTTCTTTTCCTTTCTTTTCTTTTCTTTTTTTTTGAGTTGGAGTCTCACTCTGTCGCCCAGACTGGAGTGCAGTGGCCGCTCTCGGCCACCGCAGCCTCGACCTGCTGGACTCTGGCAATCCTTCCGCCTCAGCCTTTCGAGTAGCCGGAACTACAGGTGCGCACTACCATACCTGGCTAATTTTTTTTTATTGTAGAGCTGAGGACTCGCCAAGTTGCCCGGGTGGGTCTCGAACCTGCAGGCTCAGTCAGTCCTCTTTGTTAAATATGCCCAATAAACTCAAGCCTATTTGAATTAAACTCTGCACCAACACACCAACAGCCAAGATACTGAACTTAGCTAAAGAAAATAAGAAATACACGTTGACTTTTTTCACATTAAATCATGAAGACAAGCATTAAGCACATCCTTAGCGCTGAAAAAGAATCACATTTGGGTTCCCTTGTTAGCCCTCTAGCCACTCTCCTTGATGACTCTGCCATACCTCCTCTTTTTCCTCAAACCTACAACTCCATATCTTTTTTTATGACCATCAACTGATAATCTTTATCCTTTATTTAACCTCCAGAAACATCAGGAGAGAATTTGCACATTTTTCTCTCACCCACCCAGGCACTTCAGCTTATCAACAACTGCACTCAAATGTACTCATTTCTTTCCCCCTTTTTCTTACAAGTAAATTAAGATAAACTCCTCTACTTGTACACAGAATTCTACCCTTTTCTGCTTACTCACTTACGAAATTATGTTTTCTCTCCCACAAACGCACAATTTTGCTCTTTACTGAATCATTTCTATCACTGTAGAAACCAAGAGATATATTTATTTTGTGTATTTAAAATAAAACTTTTTCTTGTATTCACATATTCTTCAAATGACCACTCCATTTTTCTGTTTCATATTAGAGCAAAACTCTTTGAAAGTATTTTCTATATTTTCTGTCTCAACTTTTGATTTTTATAACATTTCTTGAACCTAATTTGTTATTACTTTTATCCCAACGCTGCACTGATATTACTATTCTCAAATCTTAGAGTACATCTTAGTGGCGCTATCAGCAACATTGGTCAAAGTTGATTCTTCACTATCCTTGGAAATATCTTGTTTACTTTATCTTTACAATAAAACTCTATTGAAAACCATTCAATTGATTTTTTTTAATTAGAAGAAAAGGGCAATGTTCTTATAATTGTCTGTTAATCTCTATAAGATTTAATCACTACTACATTCCTAACCTTATATCTCTTCTTGTCGTCCTTCCAATGATTTATGCTGTCCTATATGCCCTGACTTCCTTCATGTTTCTAGAATACATATATAACTTGGCTACAATTTTCATATTTTCACTTACTATTTACATGAAAAAAACATCTCTAGCAGAAATCAGCATAGTTCACACCGTCACTTTCTTCAATCCCTGGTAAATGGTTACTTTAGCAGAAAGGTCTTCCCTGATAAGCCTATCAAAAAGAGCATTCTCAATAGATTACCCTGTTTGCAAATCCTGCTGTATTTTTATTTCTTCCTAGAATGTAAAGTCCCCGTCATACTGTTTTTGGGGTTTTTTTAAAAAGGGAAAAGTTGAAATATTTAATTTTGAATCCAATTATTGTAGACTCACTCTCTGTCACATACTATTCTGATCAATTTGCATGTATTAATTCATTTAATCCTTGTCACTATTCTATGAAGTTGTTATCATCATTAGCCCCACTAAACAGATGAGAAACCAAGGCATAGAAAGACTAACTGGGCTGAGTTCAGTAAAGTATTAAGTGAAAGAACGGAGATCAAATAAAGGCAGCCTGGCTCATGGGTCTGCATGATACATATCAAATGTTCTCACTTTTTAGATACATATCAAATGTTTAGATAATATCAAATGTTTTAGATACATCTTAAATGTTCTCACTTATAAGTGAGAGATAATCAAGGGGTACACATGAACATAAAGGTGAAAATAATGAACACGGTGGAGCCCAAAAGAGGGAAAGGTGGGAGGAGGTGAGGGTTGAAAAATTATCTATTGGTTCCAATGTTCATTATCTAGGTAATGGGTACGCTAGCAGCCCAATCCCCACCAATATGCAATATATCCATGTAACAAACTTGCACATGTACCTCGTGCATAAAATTAAATCAATTAAAAATTAGGAAAATATGTGCAAATTAAATCAAAATAATTAGGAGTAAATACATAAATATAATAATAAAAATCAATTATTTAAAAAAATAGAAAAACTCAATCACATGAATACAATTAAAAGTTGGGTCTTTGAAAAAAATTCATAAAATTAATAAACCTCTAGTAAGACTTATCAAGATATAATGGTACCAAGTAGAGTAAAGAAATAGAAGCAGATGTAGACAGCTGATTTTGGCAAAGATATTCAAGTAATTTAAAGGAACAAAAAATAGTCTTTTCAAAATAAAATAATGGAATAATTGTACGTGCACTTGAAAAATGAATAAAATTTACTTCTGATCTCACAGAATATTCTTTAATCTTTAATTGACTTGAAACTGATCATATAATAAACATAAAAATTAAAACTATGGGTCTTCTAGAAGAAAACCACCATTGGAAACAGTATGACAATTTCTTATAATGGTAACCACAGAGCTACTATTTCCAATCCTAGGAATTTATCCAAGCAAAATAAAATAGATGTCTGCACAAAGACTTGTACATAAATGTTCAGAAAAAATATTAATGTGATAGATGAAAACAGAAAATGCCCCCATTTTCCATCAACTAAAGAACATGTAAACAATGACATATTCATAAAATAGAACACTATTCAGCAGTCAAATTAAATAAACTTGTAAAATATAAATGCAAAATATAGACGAACACTTGCAAAATACATATGAATATCAAAAAGATTGTGCTGTGAAACCAAGCAGGAAAGCACATACCATATGATTAAACTTATATTAAATATGTAACATTATATTATATAAAAATCTAGAAATAACTAATTTGCTCTTTAGTGGCAGAAAGTAGATTAGTGTTTGCTAGGGTCTAGTAAATGAGTTTCTTTACTGCAGAGTTATGTGAGCGTATAGAGATGTAATCTATTTACTCTATTAATTTATTAAATTTAATCTATTCTTATTTTAGAAATTTTCAAGTTCAATTTTAGATTTATTTGTATTAGTATTTATTTTCCAAAAATACTATAATAAGTTATGCAACACCCTAAAATAGATTACATGATGCTTGTTTGGGAAGGTTATTAATTTTTTGGCTATCAAAGAAAGAAGCAAATTTACACACTGGTGACCTCACGGTGCTAAACAGGGATAGCATGTGTGCTTTATAGGCATCATATATAAATTTAACTAATTCATGCAGAAATGGAAACTGAGAGGCATGCCATTAGAAAAATATTCTTCCTTCCTGAATGTCATGGGTTCAAGGATTTTACCTATCAGTTACAATGTTCAATACTTGGGTAATGAATCCACTAGCAGTCCAGTTCTCACCAGTATACATGGAAGGATAGTATAAATCAATTTTATCTAGTATCAATTGGAATTGAAAAAAATCAATGATAGTACTAACACCTATAATCAAATTAAACAGGAAGAAGCTGAGATCATCCATGCTTCACTATCTAAGCAGAAAACTTTTTATCTATTTTTAAAATATATTCAGTTTTAATGAGGGTTGGTGACTTGGAACACCATTATATCATTAGGATCATGGTGATTTACATTGTTATATTTGTATTTACTATATTATCTACAAACCCAGAAATATTTATGTATTTTTTATAAGGAAACTAACCTTTTGCTATTTATTATCAAAAAATTTCAAGAAGTAATACTTGTCATCATTTGTGCTTGAAATGCATACAAGTGTGCAATGCAGTAAATCAATTGAATACACAATGTGTAAGGCTCCTTTCCATGATTAAGAAGTGAGTAGACATGTGGTTTATTTAGTAAGTAGAAAAGATTTTGAAGTAAATTCATATCTACCACTCAAGAGGAAAACACTGATTCAATCAACATTTATTGAGTTCCTGCTATGTTCCAAGCTTCTTAGATGCAAAATATCTCCCTGAACTTGTTTATTCTTTTTTTTTTTTTTAAACAAGTGTGGGCAAATCTCTAGTTTACTTAAAGGGTAAAATAATTAAGTTTACAGTCTTAATCTGGTGCCATTTATGATGGTTAATTGTTAAATATGATTTGTGTAAGATAGGAGATATATTTCTTAAATAATTGGGCTTCGTTTATCTTCTAATTTGCTCTCATATTATTCAAAACAATAAACAACTTGAACCATTCTGCTTAAAGATACACACATATTTAGAAAATGTCAAAATTTCACTTTTGGTTTTTCAAACATGGGAAAAAATCCTACTTACAAAAAAAAAATTCAGCCGGGCTCGGTGGCTCAGCCTGTAATCCCGCGCCTTTGGGAGGCTGAGATGAATGAATTGCCTGAGCCCGCGGGTTCGAGACGCGCCAGGGCAGCGAGACCTCATCTCTACAATAAATCAAAAAATCAGCCGGGCGTGGTAGCGCGTGCCTGTAATTCCGGCTACTCAGAAGGCTGAGGCGGAAGGATCGCCGGAGCCCAGCAGGTCGAGGCTGCGGTGGCCGGGAGCGGCCACTGCACTCCAATCTGGGCGATCGAGTGAGACACCAACTCAAAAAAAAAAAAAAAAAAATTCAAAATTTTCACCCCAAAATAAAATACCTAAGGCAGCGTATGTTATAATAACTTCTGGTTATTATTTTTTTCAGTAAGCTCCTATTTCAATATCACTTATAAAATTTTAAGATTTATCCGATCCCTAACTACTATTTAAATTTTTTATACCTGTGTTTAAGTACCATGCATACTCATGAGTATGTAAATAAATTTTCAGTAGATTATCTGACTTAAATTGTTATTTATTTATTTATTTATTGAGTTGGAGTCTCACTCTGTTGCCCAGGCTGGAGTACAGTGGCACACTCACGGCTACCATAGCCTCCACCTACTGGGCTCAGGCAATTCTTCTGCCTCAGCCTTCCAGGTAGCTAGAACTGCAGGCACACGGCATCACGCCTGGCTAAGTTTTTTAAGTCTCACCATTTTTCCCAGGCTGGTCTCGAACCTGTGGGCTTGGGCAATCTTCTCGCCTTGGTCTCCCAAAATGCTGGGATTACAGGTGTCAGCCACCACATTGGGCTTCAAATTGTTCTTTTTTAAACTCCTAGAACAGAATTTTTTGACAAGACAAAATAAACACAGTGTTTTCTCATTACACTTTACAATTCTACTATTGTACACTATAATTGTTTACTATTGCTGCCATAACAAATTATCATAAACTAAGTGGTTTAAAACAAAAACTTAAAGTTTATCATCTATTACCTAATAATTCTGGAATCAGAAGTCTGTAATAAGTCAAGTGTCTGCAGGGCTATCATATATAGTAACATAGTTGCTGGTTACAGGGATTAGAAGATGGACATTTTTGGGAATCTATTATTCCTTCTACCACACATACACAACTAACTCATTCTAAAAGACAAGCTACAGTGAGAAAAAATATTTAAAATACATATCTGATAAAGGATTGGTATTCAAAACATGCAAAAAACTTTTAATATTCAACAATAAAACTAACAACCCAATTTAAAAAATGGTCAAAAAACCTTAACAGACACTTCACCCAAGAAGATATACAGATAACAAATAAACATATTGAAAGATCTGCAACATCATTTTTCATTTTAGAATTACAAATTAAAGCAACAATGAGTTACCATTACATATTTATTAGAATGGTCAAAATAAAAAACACTAATAATACCAAATACTGGCAAGCAACACTTTTCTCATTCTTTGCTACTGGGAATGCAAAATGGTATAGTGTCTTTGGAAGACAGTTGGACAGTTTCTTACTGAAGTAAACATACTTTTTTTTTTCTTTTTGTGAAAGCAGGATTTATTGAGAGGACAGAAAACCTCCCACAGTAGGAGGGGACCCAAGAAGGTTGCCCTAAAGTAAGCATACTCTTACCATATGATCCACCAGTCACACTCTTTGCTATTTGTTTAAATAAGTTGAACACATTTCTACGCACGAAAACACAGAAATGAATATTTATAGTAACTTTGTTCACAATTGTCAAAACTTGAAGGCAACCAAGATGTCATCAAATAATGGAATAGACAAATAAACTGTAGTACATTCATACATTGGAATCTTATCATTCCATCAAAAGAAATAAACAGCCAATGAACTCGGTGGCTCAACCTATAACCCCGGTACTTCGGGAGGCCAAGGCAAGTGAATTGCCTGAGGCTGTGGGTTCAAGACCAGCCCAGTAACTTAGCGTAGACCTCGTCTCTACAGTAAATCAAAAATTAGCCAGGTGTGGTAGCGCATGCCTGTAGTTCCAGCTACTTGGAAGGCTGAGACGGAAGGATTGCTGAGCCCAGCAGGTCGACACTGTGGTGGCCATGAGCATGACACTGCACTTCCAGCCTGGGCAATGGAGAGAGATTCCAACTCAAAAAAAAAAAAAAAAAAAGAAAAAGAAATAAACCATCAAACCACAAAAAGATGTGAAGAAACTTTAAATGTATGTTTTTAAGTAAAAGAAGACAATCAGAATGGGTGTCATAATGTGGGATTTCAACTAAATTATGTCCCAGAAAAGGAAAAACGATTAACTACAGTAAAAAGATGTTTGGTTGCCAAGGCTTTGTGTGGAGGAAGGGAGTGATAACCAGATAGATAATAGAGAAGTTTTGGGGCAATGAAATTACTCTGTATGATACTATAATAGTGGATACATGCCATTATTCATTTGTCAGAACTCATAGAAAATACAATGCAAAAAATGAACCCTAATTTAATCTATGGACTTTAGTTTGTAATAATGTACCAATGTTGATTTACCAATTGTAACAAATGTATTACATAAATTCAAAATATTAATAATAGAGGGAACTAATGGCTGGCAAAGGGTATATGGAAATTCTCTGTACTCTCTCTCAATTTTTCTGTAAACCTAAATATTTTCAGAAAATTAAAGACTAGTAATAGAAAACATGATTATAAAAGTCATTCATTTTCAAAATATCAATAAGCTAATGCACAAAATGGTAAAAAGCTAGTATTTCCCTCCACGTTTTGTTGCACAGAAATATTTACCAAAAATATTTACTAAAGTTACCTGATCAGAAATACCACTTGTGTATTTGATAAAGATATAAGATAGGCCTGCTAAATCAGAATCTACTTTGCAGAGAATGAGAGATCTATTTTAGTAGGGTCCACATGTGATTATTTAGAAATAGCTATGCTATTCCTAAAAACTCAAAATGCTTTTTTTAAAAATCCAAAAATTTAGAAGAATATCTATATTCTATATACATAAACATAAATGTAAAATTCCTACATAAAGATATTAGGCCGGGCTCTGTGGCTCAGCCTGTAATCCCAGCACTTTGGGAGGCCGAGGTGAGTGAATTGCCTGAGCCCGCGGGTTCGAGATCCACCTGAGCAGCGAGACCTCATCTCTACAATAAATCAAAAAATAGTGCGTACCTATTACTGGTGCCAGTAATGTCTTTTTCAAGGGGGGCCCCAAAAAAACCCTGGAATGATCTTTTGGAGGGTGAGCCCTTTGTAGTACACTTAGAATTTGTTCCTCCAATTCAAACGGTTAACCAAAGTTTTTATCTGGAAGTTTTGAGAAGGTTTTGTCATGATCTGTGAAAGAAACATCCTAAGCGGTGGCAAACAGGCGACTGACTCTTCCACTATGACAATGCACCTGCCCATACTAGGTTGAGTATTCAGCAGCTTTTGACCAAAAATGGCATGGCCACCCAGTCCCACCCTTCTTATTCAACTGATCTCACCCAAGTGACTTTTTTTTTGTTTCCCCAGATGAAAAAAGTCCTCACAGGGAAACATTTTGCTGATGTGGAAGAGGTAAAACAAAACACAGCAGCAGAACTTTAAAAAGCACCAAAATCAATAAGTTCAAAAATGGTTTCTAGCAGTAGAAAAAGCATTTTAATGTCTGTATTACATCAAACAAAGAGTACTTTGAAAGTGACTAAAGTTTAAACATGTAAGAATAAACATGATTTTTATAAATAAATTCTGGGTTTGGGGGGTTCTCCCCTCATATTTGAATTCATGACTTTGGGAAAAGTTTCTAATGTTTCCTCTCCTATCAAAGACTGGCAAATTCACAGAACCAAAATTAAATTGAGAAAAATAGGCATATGGACAACAAAGCAAGAAATATAGCAATTATGAGAACAATATGGAGAAAGAAATGATAGGTTATGGTCTCATGAATCTGATTGGAATTCAGTGGATAAGAATTTCAGTAAGTTTTAAGATAGTTGTTCTGTCAGAGAAATTATCCCTCTGAAGTAAAGAAGCCTTTAATTAATTGAGACAAAGACCCCTGAAATCACAACATTATAGACAAAAACAGGATTACAAAGTTGATTCCAAAGTTGGTCAGTTCCCCCAAACAAGTGTTTATTCTTCAGTGCTCACCTTAAATATATTCAATGCAAAAAAAAAAGGATCTTCCAGAGAATAAAACAGTGGCCTCAGGATAAAATTAAAGTACAGAATTCCTCACAAGGAGAAAATTTGAACCAAAATTAAGGAATATTCTCCAAGCTCTAAATAGAGGACCTCTCAAAAATTTCCTATCATATTTCACATGTGTTACATATCAGAAACTACTATGTGATTATCTCTTTAAACATAGAAGAGTTTTGTGAGAATTCAGAAGTAGTTAACTTACTTATGTATTTACATACTTACTAATTAATATCATTGGTCAGGAGAGTGTTAAAGCAGTATTTTTAGTTCATCAAGAGAATGTTTATTTTGTTTGTTTTAATTAATCAAGAAAAACCACTACCACAGATAACCCAAGATTAATGGACTTTGACTAAATTTTGTGATTGAACAGAACTTGCAATTCATTTAGTTTGGGAAGATATGAAGAATTTTTTTCTGAGAAACAGTACTGTAAATACTAGGTACTCAGAAATGCAGACATTGCTAACTACTATGGCTGTTTATGAAATAGTTTTGTTTCTCCTACTTTAAGTCGTATGGTAGAGTTACACTTCCCTACCTACTTGAGGATTTTTGTGATGACATTTTACATTCTGATCAATGCAATCTGTGTAAAAATAATATATCTCTCTTCTGGTTAGAAACTTTAAAAGCTCATGTGAAATGTACTACATTTTCTTTATCTTAATCAAAGCTCTGTAGTATGTGTAAAAGTGGAAACTCTATCAACAACTTTTTCTGAGTAACTCGAATGAGCAGGATTGAATAAGATACTAAAATAAACTGCCCTTTAAACTTGCACTGGACATGCAGAACAAACAAAAAATTTTGTTGTGCTAAACTTCTGGTGTTCTTGGGGTTTTTTTTTACTGTAGCATAACTTAGCCTATACTGATTAAAAATTACTAGATTAATTATTCAAAACAAAAGTCTCACTGATGAGTCTTTTCAATATTTATTCCCTTGGCTTATTTATTTTTTATACGCAGATTGCTTTTTATCATAAAGAAAGAGGATTAAAGGAATACAAGAGGTGACAAATGAATTAATAATTCAAGAAAACATATTGGTCTGTTATATATTAATCAGAAGCTATGATTAAGCCTCAACTTTAATACATTGGCCTTAGAAAATACTCCGGAGTTTAGGCAGTTGAGTTTTAATTTTTTTTAAGAAGCATGCATTTATCCCTTTCATTTGAGTGTAAAGGTGTATACTATTCCTCTGTCTTAAATAATCCTGGTGATATGCAAGTAAAAGCATTTTTTTCAACTATTATTCTTATTTAGTACTATTTTTAAAAGTTCTATGAAGCGTTTGTTTGAAAACACAGAGACCAAAATGAAATGGCAGACACAGGAATCCAAGCACCCCATCTCCCACCATGTACCTCCTTTCCCCACCATGTTCCAGGCTCACACAGGAACTGAAACCCTGCCAGGTGAAGAAGATGGGTGAGTGATTCTAAGGTGCTTTGAGTTACTTCACCCACTCCCAGCTATGTGTGAGTCTTTGGTTCCACACAGGTGATCAGGGCACAGTAGTGGGCAACAGGTGCCCAAGTAGAACAAGGAACACAGCCCATGTACCAGCCGCCATGGCAGTCAGTTTCCAGGCAGAAAAAGCCCTCATTCAGTGAACCTAGCTGGTGCCCACAGCCAACAACCACTGGCCATCCGTCCAGAGAGATCAGAAAGAATCACTCCTAAGTCCTGAATGCCTTCAGGGCAGATCCTCTCCACCTCCTTGGTGGCAGGGAAAGTGCTCTTTTTCAAAAGCAGCAGACTTGAACACAGAGGGAATGACACAAAAGGCTTTCTCAGTAGGAAGACTCCTGGGTTGCAAACCAAATGTAAATAGAAGATGGGAAGCCCATCCCTCTGCTTGCTCTCTGCAGAGTACTACCTGCAGTAGTTGAAAGCTGGACCACAGCATGAAAGACACCTGAAGGGTTTCTCAGTAGGAAGGCTCCTGGGCTGCAAACCAACCACAGATAGCAAACAGGGAGCTCATCCCCTTTCTTGTTCTCTGAGGAGTGCTAGCAATAGGGGCTGAAACCTGGCTTGACTAGTTTAGCAGTGGGAGAGAAAATCTGCAGTGATAGAAACCTGCCACGGGGTGGAGCAAGAAGCAGAAGTGAATGCCCCTTCTTTTCTCACTAAATAACCTACATTGAGCCACAGAAAGGGCCTTAGGACAGAGGGTGATTGATAGCTTCAGAGCAACAAATCAAAAGAGGAATTATAGAGAGAGAAGAGAGGCCTGTTACAAATGAGGAAAAAAATTCATCACAACAAAAAGTACAGGCAACCCTCAGAGTCTTAAAGAGACATCACCTAAAAAAGCAAACAACGGAAACAAACCAGAATGACCTGCCCCAGATGGAAGCCACAGAAATAAGAGATTGGATGGCAAAAATGAACAGAAACCAAGAGAACTGAGAAGTGAAACTCACTGACATCATACAGGAATTAAAAGTAGAGTTGTCCAATTTCAAAAAAGTCCATTCTGAAACAATAAAAATGAAACACTTTATCCTGGAAATTAATAATATTGTAACAAGCACAGGGAGTGGGGTAAACCAGGTAGAGGAAAGAATCTCAGAACTTGAAGACCAAAATATGGGATTAACCAAGTAGGTCAAAAATAGAAAAAAGTTCAAAAAGGAGCAAAGCCTCTGAGAGATGTGGGACTATGTCAAGAAGCCAAATCTATACCTGACAGAAATCCCTGAAGCAGAAAGAGAAACTGAGACTAATGTGGAACAAGCATTCCATGAGATCATCCAAGAAAACTTCCCACATCTCGCCTGAGAGACAACCATCCAAACACAAGAGATTCAAAGTACCTCTGCAAGGTATTACATGATAAGGCATATAGTCACACTACCTACTAGGGAAGACTCATTAGAATCACTCCATACTTATCTTCAGAAACCCTACAAGCCAGAAGGGACTAGAGTCAATTTTTAATGTTCTTAAATATAAGCAATTCCAACCAAAATTTTCCTACCTCAACAAGTTAAGTTTCATCAGTGATGGAGCATTAAAATCCTTCCCAGACATCCAATCCCTAAGATAATTTCCCACTTCCAGATAAGCCCTTCAGAAGATGCTTAAAAATGTGTTGAACACAGAAAAAAAAAAAGAATGATCAATATCCCACCTTCAGACAAGTACTTCAGAAGATGCTTAAAAAGGTGTTGGACACAGGGGAAAAAAAAGGAGTCATGCTTATTACAAAAATACAAGCAAACACAGGGTTAATAAAGAATACAGAACACTCACAAAAATAAAAGCACACTCATATATAAGTTCAAAAGTAAAAAGGAAACAAAGCAACCCCCAAGAGTCTTATGACAGAGATAAACTCTCACATTTCAATAAACAGTTTGAATGTGAATGTACTATAGGCAATACTGAGGCAAATACTGAGACAGTATAGAGTGCCAAACTAGAAAAAGAAACATGATTCAATAATCTGCTACCTCCAGGAAACTCATCTCACTGCAAAGGACACCCACAGGCTTAAACTTGGAGGCTGGGAAATTGTTTTTCAGGCAAATGTAAAACAGAAGAAGGCATGTGCATCTATTCTAATATCAGAAAAAGTAGTCTTCAAACCACCAAAAGTTAAAAAGGAAATGGAACAATACTACATAATGATAAAAGGCTCAATCCACCAGCAAGAAATAGTCATCTTAAACACATATACACCCAATACAGGGTAAGGTTTTATAACACTACCACTAAGTATATTAAGAGACTACATCAATTTCCACACAATCATAAATAACTAAATACTCCCACTAATAGCTTTAGATAGATCATCAAGGCAAAAAACTAACAAGGAGATCCAGAGCCTTAACTAAACACTCAATCAAATGAATTTAATAGACATCTACAGAATGCTTCACCCAACATCAACAAAGTATAGATTCTACTTCTTCTCAGCACATGGGACATACTCCAAGGTCAATCACATTCTGGACAAAAATCAAACGTGAACATGTTTTGCAAGATTTACATAACACCATGCATCTTCTCAGACCACAGTGGAATAAAAATAAATATCATTACCAACAGGATTTCCCTAAAACACACAAAAACATGAACATGAAAAAACAAGCTGCTTGAACAACTTCTAGTTCAACACAGTAATCAAGACAGAAATAAAAAGATTTCTGAAAACAAACAAAAGCAAAGACATCTTATCAGAATTTCTGGGATGCCATGAAAGCAGTGTTGAGAGGAAATTTTGTAGCATTGCATGCACACCTCAAAAAAATAGAAAGATCACAAGTAAACAGTCTAACGTCACACCTAAGGGAGCCAGAAAGGCAAGATCACCTAAATCCTAATTTCACTAGAAGATTCCAGATCACCAAGATAAAATCACAATTGCTAGGATATAAAAGACAAAAATATCATGAAAGAATCAACAAGATAAAAAATTTTTTTTAAGCATAAATAAAATTGATAGACCCCTGGCCAGATTGACTGAAAAAAAATGAGGAAGAGAGAGAAAAAGCCCAAATAAACATACTGAGAAATGCAAAAGGTGAAGTCACAACTGATCCTACAGTAATTGAAAATATTATCATAGATTACTGTGAACACCTGTATGCAAATAAACTAGAAAACCTAAAGGAAATGAAAAACTTTCTTACATTATACAATATCCCAAGTTTGAAACAAGAAGAAATTGAAATTCTAAATAGACCAATGACAACTCAGGAAATTGACTCAGTCATAAGCAATCTTCCCATCATAAAAAGCCCCAGACCAGATGGCTTCCCAGCTGATTTTTACAAGACATACAAGAAGGAGTTAATACTAATCTTATTAAAAGTATTCCAGGCAATCAAAAAAGATAAAATTCTCCCCACCTCATCTGATGAATCTAACATCATACTGATACCTAAAACCTGCCAAAGACCCAACAAAGAGAATCGCAGGCTAATCTCCCTGATGAACACAGATGCAAAAATTCTCAACAAATTTTTAGCAAATCAGATCCAACAACACATCTCAAGAGTCATCCACAATTAACAGATGGGCTTCGATCTTGAGATGTAGGGCTGGGTCAACATTGGCATGACCATAAACATAATTCAGCACATTAACAGTTGAAAAAACAAGAACCATTAGAAGCAGAAAAAGCATTTGACAAAATCTAGCATCACTTATTGATAAAAACCATTGAGCACCTATGCATAGAGTGAACATTCCTCAAAACGGTAAGAGCCAACTGTGTAACCTCACAGTCAATATATTGCTCAATGTACAGAAATTGGAAGCATTCCACCTAAGAATGGAAACAAGACTAGAATGCCCACTCTCATCCCACCTGTTCAACATAGTGCTAGAAGTCCTAACCAGAGCAATCAGTCAAGAGAAAGAAATCATGGTTATCCAAATAGAAAAAGAGTAAGCTAAGGTATCTCTCTTTGCAGACAATATGATTCTGTACCTTGAAAATCCTAGAGAGTCTGTCAAAAGTCTCTTCACATAAATGACTTTGGTAAAATCTCAGGGCACAAAAATCAATGGGCAAATGACAGTTGCATTTCTATACACCAGCAACAAGCAGACAGAGAACCAAATAAAAAGCACAATCCAAATCACAATAGCCACAAAAAATGAAATACCTTGGCATCTACCTAAGCAGAGAAGTGAAAAACCTTTACAACGAGGACTAAAAAACACTGCTCAAATTAATCAAGGATGACACAAACAAATGGAAAAGCATTTCATGCTCAGGGATCGGAAGGATCAATATTGTCAAGATGTCCATCCTACCCAAGGCAATCTACAGATTCAGTGCAATACTCATCAAATTACCAACATCATTCTTCTCAGACCTGGAAAAGACAATATGGAAATTCACATGGAAATCCAAAGGAGCATGAATAGCCAAAACAATCCTCAGTAAAAGGATCAGAGTGGGAGGCATCACACTTCCAAACTTTAAGCTTTATTACAAGGCTAAAATGACCAAAACACCCTGAT
Organism: Carlito syrichta; assembly: GCF_000164805.1. NCBI lineage: Eukaryota > Metazoa > Chordata > Mammalia > Primates > Tarsiidae > Carlito > Carlito syrichta. Next base: position 270,416 of record NW_007231587.1, on the reverse strand, counting down.
ATTTGTACAGTAATAGGCACATAGACCAATGGAACAGGACAGAGATTCTGGAAACACAAACATGGTCTCTCAACCAACTCATCTTCAACAAAGCCACCAATAAGTATTGCTGGAGAGTGGAGATCATATTTAGCAAATGGTGCTGGGAAAACTGACTGCCCACATGCAGAAGAATGAAACTGGACCCCTATCAATCACCATATGTAAAAATCAACTCAAAATGGATCAAAGGCCTAAATGTAAAACCTCAAGCTCTAAGAGTCCTAGAAGAAAATGTAGAAAACACTTTTATGCACATCAGAGTAGGCAACAAATTCCTGACCAATTCCCCAAAAGAAAATGCCATAAAAGCTAAGATAGACAAGTGGAATTCATCAAATAGGAAAGCGTTTGCACAGCAAAATAAACCATCAAGAGAGTAAAGAAACAACCCACAGAATGGGAAAAAGTATTTGCAAATTATACCTGAAAAAACAGTCCTAACATCCAGAATCTTAAAGGTTTAAATAAATAAAATGAAATAAATAAAATGAAATAAATAAAATGAAAGGAAAAAAGAAAACCAGTTAAAAACTAAACAAAGGACATGAACACTTCTCAAAAGACAACAAACAAGCAGACAACAGACACATGAAAAACTGCTCAGCCTTGCTAATTATCAGAGAAATGCAAATCAAAACTGCATTGAAATAACCTAACTCCGGTGAGGATGGCTATCACCAATAAGTCAAAAAACAGCAGATGCTGGTGCAGATGTGGAGAAAAGAAAACGGTTCTCTCCTGTTGGTATAGAGTGCAAACTAGTTTAAGTAACTATGGAAAGTAGTATGGCAAATCCTAAAAGAACTAAAAATTGACCTTTCGTACAATCCAGCAATCCCTCGCTTGAGAATATACCTGGAGAAACATAAATCATTCTAGACAAAAAAAAAACAAAAAAAAATCTGCTCACACACGTTTATTGCTGCTCTATTCACAATATCAAAAATATAGAGCCAACCTACTGCCCATGGAAAGTGGACTGGATAAAGGAAATTTGGTACGTATACACAATGGAATATTATATAGCTATAAAGAAGACCAGCCTGGAAACATGGCGAGACTCAACTCTACAATAAATCAAAAAACTAGCTGAGCACGGTAGTGCATGCCTGTAGTTTCAGCTACTTGGAAGGCTGAGGTAGAAGGATCACCTGAGCCCAGCAAGTTGAGGCTGTGTTGACTGTGAGTGTGCCTCTGCACTCCAGCCTGGGTGACAGTGTGAGACTCCAACTCAAAAAAAAAAGAAAAGAAAAGAAAACAGAATAACAAAATCATGGACTTCAACAGCAAATTGGATGGAGTTGGAGACCATCATACTAAGTGATTGATCAGAGAAACAAAGACCTGAATACCAAATGTTCTCACTCAAAGTGTACCCTGAACATTAGTCACATGAGCACAAAGGAGGGATCAACAATCACTGAGCACTGATGGGGGAGGGAGGGAGCACATGACAACACAATGGTACCTGATCCACTACCAGGGGAAGTGAGTGCCAATTAGAAGCCCAAACTTCACCTGGATGCAGTCTATTTATGTAGTTAATCCTCACCCCACATGTCTATAATAATAATCTTAAAAAGTTCTGTAAAGATCCAGCGGGGGTGGGAGGAACATGAGTATATATTTTTGTGATGTAAATATTTGATTTTCTTCCCTAATTTATGATAAAAAAGTATTTTCTTTATAAGTCTAAAATTTTTTAAATAAATGTAAAAAGATGTATTTAAGTCACATTCAAAATATTAATACAGTATTAAAATACCTACACATTAGTTCTACCTTTTTTTAAAAAAACTGTATTTTATTATAGAGATGTGAGGTACAAGTCAGAATCAGGTACATAAGTAATCTACATGCAGGTGTAGTCTAAGCTTCCAACCAGTCCTCACCTATCCTAGTTTAGGATCAGGTACCCTTCATGCTGCTACATTACCCTGCCTGCCGGGCGGGGTCCTGTTACTGCCAATCCCTCCTTTGTGTTACTGTGGTTAATGTTCAGGTCCCACTTATGAGTGACGATGTGGTATTTGGTTCTCTGTTTCTGTGGTAGATTACTAAGTATGATGGTCTCCAACTCCAAACTTCACATTAGTTCTACCTTTCAACTTTTTATTAATAGAAATTCTGAATGACCCCATTATAAAGTTGGACAATACATAGTGCTGCATATTCCTATGTAATATTGCCATGTCCTCAGGATTTTGACCTATGTGTCTTTCAAGCATGCAGTTAATCTGCTATGCTTCACATGAAAAGTATTTGAAGATATTTTCTTATATATAACTTCCCAGCACTGATGGGTAGAATACCTAAGCCCGCTTAATGTAGCAGATTTGTATCATCAGATCTATCATTTTTCATTCTGTTAAAACAAATTTGGAACAATTGTGTTAGAACACAGGGGAGAGATGAAAGAAATTAAACTGGGTTTACCTTTGAGATTAAAAATATATATATATTTTAAAATAAATATATATACTTATATATACTTTACATATATTATATATAGGCACAGAAGATTTGTTAACACAAAGAAAGTGAAATTAATCATAGTCATAAGTTTGGTAAGTTTGAGTCTCTATTTATGAATTTTAATAATTAAAAAATATCTCTAAAATTATGATTGATGAAAAAGGCTAATTACTATGCACATTCACTAGTTCAAGTAAGTACTAAAACACGCAGGTGATTTAAAATATGTTCTTCAGATGAACATATGCTTGAAGTTTAATTTATTTTAAATGCTTATATACTATATATGTCTACACACACATATAAATTGTTTATTCCCTTTTCTCATGGTTGACTTCTTGTATTATTACACAGAAGCCCCTTATGATGGCAAGGGAGATACATTTTAAGCCCCAAAGTATCAGTCTGTAGGAGGGAGGTAAAGAACAGGCCAGTCTATTAAAATTGAAAAGCTTAAGTGCCTGCTATTCAGCCTGCTAGTGCTTTAAACACCTAGTACTGGCTTTTAAAAATTATTTTCCCTAATTTCTTTCAATCTTTTGGTAGATTTCATTTCATTATCTCTGCAAATGTCAATTCCATTCACTCTTTTAAAAAATCTCACCTATTTTGCAAATGCATACTTAGTATTTTGCTTGAAGCAGAACAGGTGCAATTCAAAAACAAATAAAATTTAAAGTTAATAAAATACTACAATTTAGTATATTGTAAATGTGACTTTTAAAATTAATGAAGAAAAGATTTTTGTTAGTTCCAGGAATGGTTTTCCAATAAATGGATAGTCAACAACAACAAAAAAGAAATGGCTTTCTTTCCTATTTTACTTTAAAAAGTAGTCCCAGTCAGAACAATGAGTGTATCCATGTAAAAACAATGAAATCACTAAATTACTATAATTCCAGCATTGGATTTATTTTTCTATGTATGAATAGGTATAGTCTTTTAGGTAAGGCACAAAATCAAAGCCCTTAAGTCAAAAAAAAAAAATCAACATACACACACCCTATTTATGTACACATGGAGACAAATATTAATTTGCAATGCAGCAAGATTTGAAAAGAAACAAATTAAAACCATTAACATTAAAAAATTAAAAGTACCTCTTATCCATGAATAAAGACATGGTAATATGCTTCTACACCATATATATACATACATATGCACGTATACATACAAATTTGCATATACATATAAAATGATGGTGTTTATATGATGTATGTATACCTATATGTACACATTATATATTATATATACATCATATATATACATCATATTTACATATGTACATGTATGTGTATAATATTTATATATACTGAATAAATTATGTTGTCTGTGACTAAGTGATAAAAGTATGCTCCTGATTAGTGTTTTTTTATAACATTTTTTATTTTAAAATTATGGGGTACAGTTAAGGGTTAGGTATGCAAATATGCATTGTGCAGGTACCCTTGCTGATAAGGTATGCCCCACCTCCCAGCCCCGGACAGATATTGACTAACGTTAATCCCACATCCCTTCCCCTCCCTACCCCCCCATAGTTTCCCGTGACTGTCAATCCTTTTCTTAGAGTATTACAATGTTGTTCAAGGTCCACTTATGAGTGAGAATATGTGATACTCAGATCTTTGTTTCTGTGAGAGATTACTCAGTATTATAAATTCTAATTCCATCCAGGTTGCTGTGAAATTCATGATTTTGCTCTTTTTTTATGTCTGTGTAATTTTCCATTGTGTATATGTACCACATTTTTTAAATCCAGTCCTCTTTTGATGGACAGCATGGTTGGTTCCATGATCTTGCTATTGTGAACAATGTTGCGATAAACATACGTGTGCAGGTATCTTTTTTATAGAGTGATTTGAGTTCTTCAGGGTATATTCCCAGTAGGGGGATTGCGGGATCATAGGGAAGTTCGATTTTTAGAACTTTTAGGAATCACCACACTGATTTCCACAGAGGCTGCACTAGTTTACACTCCCACCAACAGTGTAGAAGTGTTCCCTTTTCACCACACCCTCTCCAGCAGCTGTTATTTTTTGACTTGTTGATAATTGCCATTCTGACTAGAGTTAGGTGGTATCTCAGTGTGGTTTTGATTTGCATCTCCCTGATGATTAGTGAGGTTGAGCATTTCTTCATGTGTTTGTTGGCTGCTCGGATGTCTTCTTTTGTGCAGTGTCTGTTCATATCTTTTGCCCATTTTATAATGGGGTTGTTTGTTTTTTTCTTTTCAGCACATTTGAGTTCCTTGTAGATCCTAGATGTTAAGCCTTTGTCAGACATGGAGTTGGCAAATACTTTTTTCCCAGTCTGTGGGCTGTCTCCCTGCTCTCTTGATGGTTTCTTTGGCTTTGCAGAAGCTTGTCAGTTTAATGAGGTCTCACTTGTCTATCTTATCTCTTATGGTCTGTGCATTTTGGGTTTTGCTCAGGAATTGGATGCCAGTTCCAATTTCCATAAGGGTGTGTCCTGCATCTTCTAAGGATCTTATGGTTTGAGGTTTTACATTTAGGTCTCTGATCCATTTAGAGTTAATTTTTTTGTATGGAGATAGAGAGGGGTCTTGTTTGAATCTTCTGCATGTGGTCAGCCAGTTTTCCCAGCACCATTTACTGAATACGTTCTCCTCTCCCCAGTGGTGGGAGGAGGCTTTGTCGAAGATGAGTTGGTTGAGAAATTGAGGTTTTGCTTCTGGAATCTCAATTCTATTCCATTGGTCTATATGCCTGTTCTTGTACCAATACCAAGCTGTTTGGATTATTGTAGCTTTATGAAGTTTAAAGTCTGGTGTTGTTTTTTTAAATAAACTTTAAAAAAAAACTTTTTGTGGTTTCCTAAATAAACTTTTAAAAAGTATTTTTAGGAAGCTGGGCACTATGGCTCAAGCCTGTAATCCCAGCACTTTGGGAGGCTGAGGTGAGAGGATTGCCTGAGCCCGAGGGTTTGTGACCAGCCGGGGCAACATGGTGAGACATCTCTACAATAAGTCAAAAAATTCACCAGGCATAGTAGTGCGCACCTGTAGTTCCAGCTACTAGGAAGGCTCAGGCGGAAGAATCACCTGAGTCCAGTGGTTCAAGGCTGTGGTTGCCGCGAGCATGCCACTGCACTCCAGCCTGGGTGACAAAGTGAGACTCCAACTAAAAAAAAAAAAAAAAATGGTATTTTAGGTTTATGGAAAACTTACAAAGATAGTACTCTGAATTTGCATGTATCTCACACCCAATTTCCCTACAATTAACATCTTCCATTACCATTGTACATTTCTCACAATTGATGAAACAATGTTGATAACTTATTATCTAATTTATGCTTTCTTCAGTTTTGCTCAGTTTCTACTGAATGTCCCTTTTCTGATCTCATTCAGGTTACCATATTCTATTTAGTCATCATATCTCCTTATGCTTCTCTTTGTTGTGACGATTTCTTAGACATTTTTTTATCTTTGATAATCTTGACTGTTTTGAGAAATACTGATAAGTGCTTTGTAGGATATCCCTAAATTTGAGTCATCATGATCTATTTCTTGTTTCTAGTTGGGACATATGCGTTTGGGGGTAAAAGGTACCACTCTCACCACAAATCAGTGGAACTTGTAACCAACATGATTTATTGATTATGATGTTGAGCTTATCTGGCTAAAGTAGTATTTTTCAATTTTCTTCATTGTAACATCACTTTCTCTCTCCCTTTTTGTTCTGTATTGTTTGGGAGTCACTATGCCAAGCCACCCATAAGGAATGGGGAATTATGCTCCACCTTCTTGAGGAAAGTGTATCTATACAATTTGAAATTTCTACACAGAAAATTTGTCTATTTATCTCTACTCATGTATAAACTCAGAGTAATTTGCTTAATACTTTGGAATATAATCAGTAATATTTTATTAGTTTTACTCAAATGGCAACAGCTTTGACTCTTTCCCAAGTGCCTAAAACTCTGTTTGGCATAAAGTAGGTGCAAACAAATAAAATATCTGTTAAATGCTTTAATAAGCCAGGGGTTACTTTCATAAAAATATCAATGTATTACCCTCTTATTGGGAACATATTTCAATTGTTCATGAGCAAATAATTTAGATTCTGATAAATCATATTCAAGGTAATTCTAGGTACTTAATCCTCACATATGCGACTTCTTACTGTATATTTCCTCATTTTAAACTGAAAATAGAATTTATAACTGTAAATCTTTATTGGTCAGACTGAAAGTGACAGATCTAATAGCCATCATATGAAAGAAAATTATGTTTAGTAAATAAATAAACTTGATAGGCTATTTCTATCATTTCTTAAGTTATGGTCCTCATTCATTAGTAATAGAGTAACACATACACACAGTTAGTTAGAATCTTTTTCTTGTTTCTTTCTTTATTTATAGCTATCTTTATGAGTAACAATTGATCCCATCACTACTTGTAGAATGCCTGATATCTGTCTTTATCTATCAGAGAAACCACCAAAGAAGGCCTCTGAAGATATTAACTGAATTATCTGGAAAGATATAGACTGACTAGGATGTGTGTTAGTGAAGGACCTCTGTAGATAAGAATTTGGGAGCCTCACAGAACTACCACTTCATAAGTGTATGGTGCTAGTCAGAATATTTGGCACCAAAATTTTGGAGTGCATTATGAAATGATCCTGTAAAGTTTTAATGTGCATACAGTACAACCCAGGAATTCAACAACTAGATATAATGTCTCTAGAGAACTGAGTGTGAAAAAGTTCATAAGAAAGTAGAAATAGTTACAGTAGGAATTTGTTAAAGCAAACACCGAAAACAATACAAATGCCAACTGAGAGAAAGATGGATTAATAAATTTTGAAATATCACACAATGGAACATAACTAAATAAATATAAAAAATTACATTTAACACAGAAGAATCACACAAACCAATATTGAGTTTAAAAAGTACATCTGTAAATTAAAAAAAAATATTGCACACCAAATAGTGACACACACACAGAAAAAATAGAACAATGTTAAGCAAAGGAAGGTGGCACTGAAAATGGTGGAGTCTGGAGGTCCAAGGATCTGCTCTTCTACTGAAGCAACCATTAGGCTGGCAAATACTGTCAGAATTAAGTTTTTCAGAACTTCAGACTATAATAGTAATAGTAATTATAACAACAATAATGCTAATCTTACAACAGCGGAGTACTTAATGAAACCAGAGACTGCCAACTTTTGGTAACAGTGTGTTGTGACATTATACCCATTTACCATTCACTACTTCCCAGCTCTGTGATGGATATGGCGGTCATGACTCATGTTTCCAATGTCAATTGCTGGTGCCAGAAGTGGCAATTCAGATCTTGTTCTAAAAAATAATTGTGGTTCTGCATTGTGATGGCAGTTCTCTGAGGGGTTGGTTGAGAGGCTTGTTTTTGAGGCAAACTCCAAAGTAAATGAATTGAAAACTCATGCAAGAGAAAAATACATAAACATTAATCATATGGGAAATTGAGAAACTTTGATAGTTAGTGAGAAACACCAATTAAAGTAGTAATGAAATTTCATTTTATTATCTACCAAGTTGGTAAATTAAAAACGACATAATATCCTATTTTGGAAGGTGTGGGAAACCTTGAATTCTTATACACTGTTGGATGGTGTGAAAATTGAAAATTAAAACAGATTTTTCGAAAGTATTTGTATATGTTCATCAAATGAAGTGAGATAATTCTAAACACTTTAATTGCTTATATAATACAAATTTACTAATTTAAATATGAGGTAAAGTTCTTTGCTGATTTTTTTTTTGTTTTGTAATTTTAATATAACCAAAAAAAGAAAGTTAGTAAAAGACATAGGTAAAACATTGCATAAGAAGATAAATATAATATAGACACTTGATTATACAAAATGGCAAGAAAGAAAACTAAGAAAACAAAATATATTTGGCAAACAGAAAACAAGTAGAAGTTATTGGAATTAAATCTAAGTACTTATATTAGATGCATATGGACTTAGACTAAAAGACAAAAATTGTCACAGGTTGGATTAAAATAAACAAGGTTATTGCGGATCACTTATTAGTAAATTTTAAAAATAAAGGCTCACATACATTGAAAATAAAATGACTGAAAAAGATACAATAGTTATTATAGGAGATACATTTCACAAAAAATATAAAATTTAATTCAACTGAAAATTATACAATTATAAATTTATACATTCTTTAAAATGTGGCTTTAATTGTATAAAGAAAAAATTGACTGAAAAAAAGTAAAGATAGATAAATTCATATTAATGGTGGGAAATTTTAACATACCTTAGTCTATATGTGATAGAACAGCTGGCAAAAAATTATTAGAGAAAAATAAGAACTGAACAAGAGAAATGAACCAATTTGACCTAGTGACACATATTGACCAAAGTATTCAATAATTATAGGATGCATATAATACATTTTTAAGCTACACTATATATTGGCCCATAAACAAATCAATAAAATAACAAAGGGTTGAAATTAATATCGTATAGGTTTTCTGATAACTGGATTAAATTATGGTTCTATTACTGAAAGGTAAAAATATACAAATGTTTGGATGTTTCCATGACTCATTTAAAGTAACTCATTTTTTCAAGAATGAATTACAATGGAAACTAGTAAATGATTTGAAATAATTATTAATAAAAATATGTCCTATAAAAGCTATGAGATTCAACTACAACACTTAAAATGATATTTTTGTTTAAATGCATATATTAAAACTACTAAAAATTGAAAATTAATTACCTATACTACCAACATAGAACCAAATAAAAAGAGAGTAGAGAGGAAGATATAATAAAAATAAATGTTAGAGATTAGTAAAATTAAGAACAGATATACAATAGACATAATTGGAAAAGCCAAAAGTTGGTTCTTTGAAAAGATTAGTTAAGTTGTTAAATGATCAAGAGACAGAAAGGTAGATAAAGGGAGAGGAAAAAACAAACATAAGAGACTAATAGACTAATATCAGGAATAAACAAGAAAATCTCACTATCGATATTATACACTAATAAATTTGACAACTTGTTTACAATGAAAAAAAACACAAACCTTGAAATATAAAAATTGCACAAGATAAAACTTTAAATCTTGAAAAGTTCTTTGTATAGCAGACATTGAATCTATAAGTAAACACTTTCACCCAAAGAAAGCTCCAATCACAGATGGTATCACAGGTGAATTTTATAAACATTTAATGAAAAATTGATATTATATAACTTTTTAAGAAACTGTGTATAAGCTTCTTAAGTCATTATTAGACACTTTTTATCTCCACATATTTTTTCTTGAAAATACTTTTTTTTCTTTTTTTTATTAATCAATATTTTTTATTATGATTTTGTGGGGTATAGTTAAGGGTTAGGTGTACAATTACGTTTCATTCAGGCACCCTGTTGATAAGAGGTGTTTCCCCATCCCCAGACAGATATTTGCAACTGTTAATCCCATTCCCCTCCCCCCCAAAAATATTTTTTTAAAAACTGTGGACCAATACGTCTTATAAAAAAAGTTACAAAATCTCTAAAACATATTATTGGCACCTAGAATTTAGTGGTTACTAAAAAGAATAACACCACACGGCACAAAGTGGTGTATACGGAAAAACATGGTTAACGTGGATTAAAAATCATTCACTACAATTTAGAAGGTTGACAAAATAAAGGACAATAAGAAAATTTGAAAAACCTAATTTTTAATTTTATAAGCGAAAACCAAAGGAATTTTTTTAATCTGATAAAGAATACCTGCAAAAAAATATATATCCAGTTGGTAAATGACAAAATGTTCAATTTCCTCTCCACTATACAATGTTGGGATCAAGATTATCATGCTCATTATCTTCTTGTTTTATTTACTATTATACTGGAGGTTAAAGCAGTGCAATAAGGCAAGAAAATAAAATAAAACGCATAAGATTGAGAAAGGAAGAAACAAAACACATTATTTGTGAATGATAAAATATTTGTAAAATATTCAGAAACATTTGGAAACAGCAGACAAAATTGAATTAAGTACATTTACTAAAGTCCAAGGAAGAAGGTCAGCATACATAAATAAATATTATACACATATCCTAGCAAAAAAAACCCAGAAAATAAATTTAAACATAAAAATCAATTATAATTGAATCAAAAAACATTATACACCTAAAAACAAATCTGGCAAAACCCATGCAAGAAGATTGCTCTGAAAGCAATAGATTAAGGTTGTTACAGCAAAGAACTTCATTTTTAATAGAAATCAGAGAGGTACCTACATCCAGACTTGCTGTGTAAGTGAGAGAATAAACTATTTTACTTAAAAATTAAAAAAAAGAAAGCAACAGACGCTAGTGAGAGATTTTAAAGAAAAAAAAATGTTTGATGTGTCATGTTCAGTGATTGTAAGACAACAATATTCTAAAGATGTAATTTATCCCAAGTGAATGTATAATTCAACACAATCCAAACAAAATCCCAGCACTGTGTGTGTGTGTGTGTGTGTGTGTGTGAGAGAGAGAGAGAGAGAGAGAGAGAGCGCGCATGAGAGAGAGAGAAAAAAAATTACCAAGGTGCAAACAAAATGTAGAAGGAAATATGAGATCATGAATACCTAAAGCAATCATGAAGAATAAAAGGAAAAATAGACCACTTCCAGATATGAAGAGCTATAATAAAGCTTTATTAATTAGGATAGTATAGGTAAAATGAACTATAACATGAAATACAGAGTAATGCCCAAGTATGTACAACACCATTGCCCAAGTATATACAACACCATTGCATGATATCAGTAACAATGCAAAATAGTCTACTCATATTTTGCATACAATTTTTGATAAAATGCAGATCAAAATTTAAAATAGAAAATAATATCACATTGATTAAAAAAAAAATTTTCTTAGTAAACATGAGATAGGCAAATGTTTCTTAAATAGGGCATAGAAGCCCTGGCCAAGAAGAAAAATAACTGACAAAATGGACTATATTATACTTGTAGAACTTTTGCTCCTCAAAATACGCTACTCAGAGAGTGAATGAACAACGTACAGAGTGAGAGATGATACAACACATATGTCTGATAAAGAACTCTTAATTATAATATATAAAATATCATTCGAATTAATAAGAGAAAGTAACACAACTCATTATTAGTCATCAAAGAAATGCAAATCAAAAGTATCATACTGTACTTATATACACCCACCAAATTGCTAAAATGAAATAGAAAATGCTAAGTTAGATAAGAAGTTAAAACTGTCAGAGGCTTTAAGTGAAAAAATACATAGAAGTGTTTATACAATTTATAAAACCTTTAAATGGTATTTACTAATGCTGAATGTACACATTACTTGTGACTTACTTCTGGATACATCCCAAAAGATTTGTGGCGACATAAATCCCAGCACACATCTACTAAAATACTTGTTACAGCATTACTCATAAGAGTCCAAAATGCGTATCAACCATAGACTGATTAATAAATACATGTTCGCTGAATAGAATATTCAAACTGGAAAGACAAAGTTATAGTTTCAAAAGTCAGAATAGTGTTTATCTTTGCTGGTGGAGAAATTAGAGGTGAGTGGAAGGGCATCAATGAGTCTTCTGAGAATTTGGCAACATCCTGCTTCTTGATCTGGTTGATTCTTATCCAGGTGTACTGAGTTATTAATTTATGATGTAGATACTTTCAATTTAATAACTCAGCAAAACTGAATTATCTCTATCTCAGTACAGTATGTTTTCATTATTTATTTTTCCCAAATATTAAATATGTACATTAAGTCATTTCTATTAACATCTCTATTTTGGTAGAGATGCATGTACTCATAGATTTCTAATATTGCAATGTGTAGATGACTTTGAGGTGGCAGAAATCACTCCAAAAGGGACAATAATGTAAGTAGAGAAGCTCAAGAATTGATTCCATGGAAATAGCATGGAGACTATTATTTAATCCAATGCTTATATCTATGTGTAGAATAATATATATAGAATTTAGTCCAATGCTTTTATCTATAACCAATGCTTTTAAAAGAGATAACAACATAAAGCAGAGATAAGCCATACTCAGATGATAATAAGTTTCAGTAAGCATATTCCAATAAGTGAGATGAAGAAAAATCACTCAATTGTTCAAATATCATTTTCAGATTCCATCCAACCTTTTTAATTTGCTGTGATTTAATTCAGAGCTAATGGGGTTTTCCATATCCCATCTCATTATTCTAGAACCCCTTCCCAAATAATATTTTAAAACAAATAATGATCAATTCATTGGCAGTACTCAAAACTCTTCAAATATTTCACTATTGCTTGTGGGACAGAGTTCAAATCCCTGAGGGCAATCCTGGAAGTGTCTTGGTATTTGGCCTTTTCTTAACCAAATAGTTACTGCTTCTCATAATTCTCTCATATTCAGATTTCATTATTTTAATGTAAGAATTGCTCACAATTATAGAAATTATGTATGCAATGGATTTATGCCTTCTAATACAAGGTCTGCTTTGTCTGGAATGGTCTCTTGTTCACTTGTGAATAATTGTTTTGTGAAAAGTGTCAAACTCAGAGCTCATCTCTTTGATGAAGCTTTATCTGACCTTATTTTGCAGTTCTCCACATTACAGGTAATGAAATATTTCTCACATTTTATTTCACTAATTTTTAATATTTATTTCTCAAACCCCAGACTATAAGTTTCTTGAGTGCAGAGGGCCATTTCAAAAGTCACCTTTGTATCCTGAGTTTCCAGCTCCATCTCTGTCCCATGGAAAATGAAATGAGTCTCACTTTAGTTAGGATCAGTTTGACTATGAGAAAGGCAGATCTGAAAATTGTGGCATAAACAGGAGAAACAATTCTTTTTTCCTAATATAACAAATCTGAAGAAAGGCAATGGGGGCTGTTGTGACAGTTGCATAGTTCCATGTTCCCCAACTCCTTTCTTACTTTTCTGCTGCATGTGGCTCCCATTCATAAAGTCACTCCAGGAATCAGGAAGAAATAAGAAGTCTCTTTAAATTTCATTTGAAAGAAAATATAAAAATCTCATAGAGCATTCCCATTAAAACTCTATTTGTCAGAGTATACTCCCATGAGGTTTATCTCATTCACAAGGGAAGCTGGAAATACAGTGTTCTTCTTGGACCTCCTCCCTACTCTTCCTTAACAGCCCCTTCCACATCCTCTCCTCATCTTTCTTGCCATTTAACTCACTTCCAGTGTTAGTCAGCGTTCTTTAGAGGACACATCCCATAATATAGATAATGATAGATAGATAGAAAGAAAGATAGATAGATAGATAGATGACAGATTAGATAGAGAGAGAGAGAGAGAGAGAGAGAGAGAGAGAGACAGATGTGAGGGGATTTATTAGGGAAATCAGCCCATGGGATTATGAGGACTGAAGTCCCAAGACAAGCTATTTGAAAGCTGGGGTCCCAGAATGTTGTTTGGATGACTGTCTAATTCCAAAACCTCAGAACCAAAGGCCAAAGGCCTGAGAATCCCCACTGCTGTAAGTCCAGGAATCCCAAGGCCGGAGAGCCTGGAGTCCTGATGACCAAACTTAAGGAAGAATGTGTCCCACCTCCAGGAAAGAGTGAAAGACATCTCTCCTTTTTTGTCCTATCCAGGCTCCCATTCAATTGAATGGTGCTCTCCTACCCTGAGGACAGACAGACCTTCCCCAATCAGTTCACTGACTCACATGCCAACCTACTCTGGAAACACCCTCACAGACACGTCCAGAAGTAATACTTCACCATTTCTCTAGGTATCCTTAAACCAATCAAGTTTACTCTTAAAATCAACCATCAAACTTTTTTCCCCTTCCCCAATTTCATATCCTACTTTTCTCCCCTCTTCTAATTTCTCTTCACCAAATCCCTCCAGCCTGACCAGCCACCCACCCTTTAACTTGTCCTTGAGTAGTGAGACATAAATAATGCTGACCAATAAGAAGACATATCTGAGTGTACTGAATTTAAGATGATTATTAAAGTTAAACAATACATATAAGCACATTTTATACTGGTAGATATATTATTACTATACCAAGTCAATTACTATCCAGAATTAAATTCTCCAGTCTTTGTTCTGTCAGAACTTTGTAAACACATATAAGTATATAAAAATCTCTATGCTGATCCTATGACATCCATATATGTCTACCATATGGTAATTTAATAGAATTATAAAATGGTTTATATTTAATATTTTTCTCTACATATATGTATCTTTGGCCAGGTGACTTTTTCTTATTTCTGTGACTCCCCCACATAGGGAACCAGAATCTTTTCTTCTATCAATGTTAATTGGTATTGCAGGCTTTGAATGCATAAATAGGATTACTAAATATTAAAAATATTTACCATAGCTATTTATATGTCTTAGCTAAACGTGTAACCAAGACACAATATTATTCCTCTTGCAAGATTAATATTTCTGATGACAATTTGGAGATACAGAATTTGACAGCCTTGGGTAGATTTGCCCACAGTCAAGAAAATTCAGCCACAGTGTCTGTTGCCATGGTATTTCACTGTTGGGTATCATGATGTACTGTCTATTTTATTATTCTTGTAGAAGCTAAGTTACTTTTCAAGAAATGAAAAACATTTTGAAGAATCTTGTCTTTGAAAGAAAATAAAAAATAGGTATAGGCAGTTGAAATGATTTTTTAAATATTATGCTAAAAAGATCTTGACAATGTGTTACAATACACACACACACATCTAGTTAATAAAAATGACATGTATTTTGACAATTTTATTTCATTTTAAATGCACTGTATGCTTTTTAGAAAATGAAGTTGCTTGTTAAATTACAAACTAGTATATATAAAATCTTGATTATATTAAACATCCCATTACATATTACAGATTAGTGATTCAGTAAAAAAAATTAAGTAAACTTTATATTGAAATATCATATAAATGCATATCATAATCATGCAGTTCAAGTAATTTTCAAAAAGCAAATACACTCATGAAATTGACATTCAGATCAAGAAAAAAATCAATACCTGTATCCTTTTAATCACTACTCCCCCACATAGGGAACCAGAATCTTTTCTTCTATCAATGTTAATTGGTATTGCAGGCTTTGAATGCATAAATAGGATTATTAAATATTAAAAATATCTCTCACATCACCAAATGCCCCCTGGAGGACCATATCATTGCTAGTTGAAAACCACTGGTTATAGATATATCAAAGTATTTATCTGATCACCTGTTGATAGAATTTTAGTTTCTAGTTTAGAACTTTTATAAACAGTGATTGCCATACATTTCTTATGTCTTTTCTTGTTCATATATACATATTTTTGTTAAGTATACATTGAGGATCAAAATCTTCTTCAGTAGATAATGCTACGCATTTTCAGAGTGATTATAACAGTTTACAACCTCTTTGGAATATTCTAACCAATATTTGTTATTTTTTAATATTTCCTGAAATAGGTGTTTAGTGAAATCTTGGTGTAGTTTTAATTTTCATTGGCCTAATGACTAATAAAATCTAGCAGCTCTTTTAATATTTATTGACTATCTGGAGATTTTCTTTATTGTTTTGAAATGTGGAATTAAGTTTCTTGCCTGTTTTGTCAGTTAGGTAATCTATCTTGCTATTGATTTACTGTAATGAGTATATATTCTGAAAATAAATATCTTTGTTGAATAAAGGTATAGCAAATAGCTTCTCTTCTGTGATTTGCATTGTCATTATCTAAATGGTGTCTTCCAATTTAGCATGCTTCATTCCTGGTTTACATCCCTGTCTTCAGTGTATCTTTATAGGGTTCAACCTGAAAGCTTATGTGGTTTTTAACCAGGTAGGTGGTGAACTAGCAGTTTTTTGCCTATTTGGTAGCTCTCAAATATTGCAATAAGGTTTTCAGCTGTTTTCTAACATTCACACTGCACGGCTTCAAAAAGCAAACACCTCATGCTGAGAACTAGGGCTCATCTCATAAGACTTTCTTCACATATGGGATCTCAGTTCCTCAAGTTTGGTGCCTTGACATTTTCAAACTCCCATTGTTCTCTCCCCAGCTAGCTTTTCTCCATCTGAGTTGCTTTCTGCTAAACTCAGGTGCTCATCCTGCACTACTTCAATGTTACCAAATGACTCTAGGGCAAAGTGTAGCACAGAGATTTAACTTATTTTAATGAGCTTCTCAGTTTTTGGTTTTCAGTCTCCTCAAGTCCTGTCTCAGCTCTCCAATGTTGTTAAACACCTTTAAAAAAAATAATACAGATTTCTGGTTGTTCTTAGAGAGAACATTGCTCTTCCACAAGGCACTCTATCATCATTTGTATTGGATCTCTATCAGTGAGCAGTATTATAACAGAAAAAGTATGGGTATGAGACAATAATTATGACTGACATTCATAAAAATTATTTTAATACTTTCTATATTGTTAATGATTTTAATGTTAAAAAATGACTAATAGTAACAGTTGTCCACTTAACGCTCCCAAACATATATTTTAGAATTGGATAATTATATTTTTAAAATAGATTCTTTTTGGCTTTATTTATTTATTGGTGGCGCTAGATTATTTAATGTTTTTAACCATGAGAGTCCTTGCAAGCTATCTTATCTGGTGTAAACAAAGACACCATAGAAAAGTGACAAATGTTACTATGGCAGTTCCAAATAGAAATCCTTCTTTTATTGTAACCTTTTTGGAATTCTGTAAAGAACTATTTGTTCTCTTTCAGACATCTGATGGTTTTTGTTGGGCCATGACAACTGTCTATCATGAATTATGTTTAAATCAAAGTAACAAAACAAATAACAAGAAGAAAGAAGATTCATGAACCAATCTTCAGAATTACTAAAAGAGCATATCCAGTTGTGGTAAATAAATCATTGTATGACTAATTACATTTATGTTTGGGAAATTAAATGGTTTCTGCAGCTTTGAAAATGTATATTTTTCTTTTTATCTTTTAATTTTAACATTATTTCCTTCATACAGAAAAAATGCTTAACTAAAGAGTTCATTTCCAATTGTGCAGGGTCTCATAATTAATATTGTTATATTGCTATTAAAATGAAATATATCGATATGTTACAATATTAACTAACGTATATTTATGCCTCTTACTTAACATAAATCTCCTAATCATATGTAATATAAGCGGATATAAACAATAACGGATTTTTATTTTATGGATGTGTGGCTTAGAGTTTTAAGGAAGATCAAACAATATGCAAAGGTAGCACTTGAAACAAAAGCCTTTGAGTTATTAAAAAGAAAAAAGTGCATGAGAAAAATAATTACATGATCAGCATACATGTAGTCAAAGATTACTTATGCATGCATATATCTTATAGAGGAAAATAAATCATGGATGTGTTAAAATGTTATTCTAAATTGGGTTAACATACCCACTGCCCTGCTTTACTCTGCATGTTAGTATGCATAATGACCTAGACCTAGCAGATGCTTGCTATCTGCTTTCTTTTTTTTTTTTTAGAGTTGGAGTCTCACGCTGTCACCCAGACTGGAGTGCAGCGGCCGCTCCCGGCCACCGCAGCCTCGACCTGCTGGGCTCTGGCGATCCTTCTGCCTCAGCCTTCCGAGTAGCCAGAGTTACAGGCATGCGCTACCACGTCCGGCTGATTTTTTTGATTTATTGTAGAGCTGAGGTCTCGCTGCCCAGGCGGGTCTCGAACCCGCGGGCTCAGGCGATCCACTCATCTCAGCCTCCCAAAGGCGCGGGCTTACAGGCTGAGCCACCGAGCCCGGCTGCTATCTGCTTTCTTTACTTGCTGGGAGGGAAAATAGTTTTAAAAGAAAGGATCTAAAAGAAAACCTGAGTTTATGAAAAATATATTAGTTTTTCTTAGTATATATTATTGCTAAAAATAAAATGAATCAAAAATAAAAAACATAATATGATAAATTCTGATATAAAACAATTTTATGTAAACTTATAAATTCCTACCACTTCCAATTTCCTCATTTATTTTAATCTGCTCCAACTCCTCAAAAAGCATTTTATAATATCTGATACATCCTTCTGTCCATGGTTAATTGGACCTGATGCTGGTCCAAATAATGCCAGACTCCATTTTCAAATAAAATTTTACCTAAGCGGCAAAAAGATGTTTAAAAGGAGGGCTATGACCACTTGAACTCAAGATCTTGCAGCACTGGTATTGGGGTGAACATCGCCATCATTTGCATATCATGCACAAATCAGCATGATTTGTACACCAAGCAAGTAATTACACACAAATAAATTAGGATAACTTGGAATACCAAAACTTAATAAAAGTTCACATTTACATAAAAACCTATGTGACTTTCTATTATTGCTAAGAATCATGAATGATGTCTTCAAATCCAAAGCTACTTGCTCAACATATTAATAATTTATAGTGTGAAATAGTAGTTTTGGAGGAAAAAAAGATCTACTTGGTGAAGACTGTTTTAGTTGATATATATAACCCTCATTAGTCTTTCTGGTAACAGAGAGTTAAAGTTTTACATATAGCAACAGTACTGAGTGAGTAGGACCAAGTTTTTTTTTCCGAAATCTAAGAATAACAGACTATACCAAATGTTGATTTTTCACAAATAACTTTGAATCAGAAAGGCATGAATAAGTCCAGAACAACTTTAATATTTTAAAATTATAAGTGATATAAATGTTCTTAGACTGAAATGAAAGAGGCAAAAAGGAATAAGAAAAAAATTGTTTCCAGAAATCTAAGCAAACATGACCTTAATAGTATCTAATGTCTTGCTTCAGTCACTCAGAAAAGAAAAACACTATTTGATTGTTTTCATGATTGAAATAAGATGGCATGTCAATTCTACTTCCTACTTAAACTTTTTCTGAGGAACATAAGCATTAACACTTATGTGTACTTTGTTTTTAGCATTTAATGGCCTTGATAGTATTTTCATAGAAGTTCTAAATTCTAGTATTCTAACTTCTATTTTGTGTTACCTTTATTGTATGTCCTAGAATCTGCAAGATATTTTGTAAAACTAATAAATAGATCTGGACTATTTATTTGTCTAATTTACTTAGCATGTTATTCAAAGATAATCTTGACCACTCTCTTATTCTTTTCTCCAAAGTAAGAAACAAAATTTAATTTTGTTTAGGTTTCAAATAGCTGAGAGAAGACAGAAGTCATATCAAGGCAATGAATAAAATTGCTTGACACTTCAATTGCCCACAAGGGACAATGTGGATATTCGAGGATGACCTTTCATATAGTACATTAGTTATAGGTGATACCAATAAAATTAAGCTTCTGGTTTTATAAAGAATTCATTCTACAAGAAATAGATGCCATTCAGGGTAAACTATTTTACTTCATGAAAGTGTTTAATTAAACAATGACAAATGATTGGTGGAAAGTACAAACTCACAAGTATTCTAGAATAGGAAAAAATGCTTCTGTGTTCTTTGATACTTTTGCCTGTGGTTATGCCACCCTTAGAAAATATTCATTCACCTTTATTTTTCTAAGTCTATAAAGTATATTGACTCATTGAATGTAAAGTGATGCATCTTTTCAACTTTAGTTGAACATCTTGTCAATTTATGACTTCAGTTCAAGTATGGGTCTGTAATTTATAAATAGATGAATAAAATGATAGTTAATGAGAAGATGAGTGCGCGGGTAGATGGATGGTCATTCAGTAGATAAACATATAGAGCTATTATTATCCCCGAATCACAAAAAGAAAAATTATGATTAAACATGAATGCATCATTTTGCGGGGGGACCCAGGATTTGCTTTGTGGAAGATGGCTTGCTAGAATATAAATTTCACTTTTAATGTGTTCTCACTTTAACATTGAATAGGTAACAAAAACGACGCGCTTATGGTTAAAATATTTGATGTGACCTCTATAGTTTAAAATATCAAGACTTTGCTGACCATGAAAAATATTGTGTATTAATTATTTATACAGAATAAACACACCTACCTTTTTATAGAGAGAATAAATATCATAATAAAATGTATGGTCCTATAAATAATAAATCTTTCATGTCGACTACGTGATTGAGCTGTAATGACCTTTTATTTCCACAACTTGAAATATATTTTGAAAGAAGCAAGTGCACCACTCTTAAAATGCTGTAGACTATTATGCAACTCTTAAACATGTTGATTATGTAGATTATGTAAAAATATGAAGAATGCTAATGAAATTACGTTAAGTGAAATAAAAATATATCCATTGTGTTTGCACACAACATGCTAATTCTCGCCTCCATGTCTTTGCTTTTGATTTCATTATGCTTGGAATCCTACAGCTGATACTACTTTTAGTCTAGAAAATTCCTACTCAGGAATTTTCAGGAATTAATCACTATTTCTGAAATGCTTATCTGTTTTTTCCTACTATAATACCTGAAGAATTTACTGTTATACTTGTCACATTGCATGGTAATTATCTATGTAAAGTCACCCTTGCCTCTAGAATATTACTTTCCTGAAAGCTGTAATTGCCTTTTGTGTAGTATATAAAACAATGCCTGACATGATCCTGAGCATCTTAGAGATGAATCCATTAAATACACCACAGTTTTGTTGGTGCTGCCCTCTACAAGCAAGCACCAGGATTCCGGCAAGTGAAGTTACTGCTGCTACATTTCTGAATGATGGAGAATGCATTCAGAAGAGGCCCCAGTCTTATCATCAGTTCATTTCTGGAAAACTTTTGAAGACTTTATAGTCAGTTATCTCTACAATGTATCATACTCCTGCGATTTTGTCATGGCCCAGAATACAAGATAAAGACAGAAATCAATGAATAAAAAAGATTACTTGAGAAGACGAATGAATTGATAAATATGTATCCATATAATTTTTATAATGTTCATAACAGAAAATTAGAAAATAATCAAAATATTCATCAACAGAAGAATAGATAAACAAATTGTGTCATATTCATAAAATAAATCTGAGCCACCAATGAAAGGAATGACCACAAATCCACACAAAAATAGATAAATCTTCAAAACATAATGCTGAGCAAAAAAAATGGACTCAAAGGGGTACATTTGTATGGAAATATTTATATAACTATGTAGACAAAATAAAACTATTTATGATAAAATAAATCAGAACATTGATAGCCTCCTGGGTCAGAGACAAGGATTGTGTAGGAAAAAGACATGAGCTTTCTGAAATAATGAGAATGTTTTGTATTTTGAGAGGGTTGTGGATTACATATGCATTTGTCAAAACTCATCAATTTTCTGGAACTTTAATATCTGTTAAATACGCTGCATGTAAATTAAACCTAGATTCAAAAGACAAATAAAATTCAGGTGTGTTTAACACAGAGTACTCGAGAAGCTTATTCCAAAATGTATATGAAAATGCAAAATATGTAGAATAGTCAAAACAATATTAAAAAATAAATTTGCAGGATTTACACATGTGGATTTAAAGAAGTACTATAAAGATGTAGTGATCAAGAAAGTGTAGTGGAGTAAGGGTCGACAAATAGATCAAAGGACTGGAATAGTTGAGAGAAAGATACAAATGATAAATAGATATTTGGACACAGAGATGGGAATTTACAGGGGGAATGAATTTGCTTTACTTCCAATAAGTGTCATGGAATCACCTGTATATCTGTGAAAAATAACTATGAACCTCAAGCACTACTTCACTCAATACACAAAGAATTATTCAAACCTGAAGCTAAAAACAAGACACAAAAACATTTAATAAGAAAACTTATACAAATCTTTAATAACTTAGAGTAGTCAATAGTTTTTTATATAATATAAAGCAAAGCATTGGACAAAAAAACACCAAAAAACTTCAGCTCATCAAATCCCACCACTTTGGGAGGCTGAGGCGAGTAGACTGCCAGAGCCTGAGGGTTCGAGACCAGTCTTGGCAACTTGGTGAGACCTCATCTCCACAATAAATAAAAAAGTAGCCAGGCGTGGTAGTGCACTCCTGTAGTTCCGGTTACTTGGAAGGCTGAGGAGGAAGTATTGTCAGAACCCAGCAGGAGGACGCTGGGGTGGCTGTGAGTGTGCCACCGCACTCCAGCTTGGGCGATGGAGTAAGACTCCAACTCACAAAATAAATAAATAAATAAAAAGAAACGGATATCATTAAAAATGGAAAAAGGGTTTCAATAACTGGAAGAAAATATTATATATATATATATATGTCCAACAGAGTACTACATACCCATAATATATGGAGGATTCCTACCGTCGAATAACTCAAATAAACAATCCAATAAAAAAGGGAAAACAGACATGAGTAGACCTTCCCCAAAAGAAGATATTTCCATGGTCCATTACCACATGAAAAGATGCTCAACACCATTAATCACAGGGAAACTTCAATAAGAAAGCATTTCCCATCTTTAGGAATAGCCAAAGAAAAAAGACTGACAACATGTTGAGAAGAATGCAATTAGATTCTTTTTTGGTTGGTTGGTTGTTTGTTTTTACAAATTCCTGTAAAATTTGTAAGTATTAAAAACAAAGATTTTAAAAATCAAATTAAACATGCATTTATATAATCCAGCAATTCTTAACATTTTAAAAATCAAATTAAACATACACTTATATAATCCAACAATTCTTAACAAAAATAAAATATGATATATACAAAAAGACATACACAAGAATATTTATAGATTTCTCATTCATAATGCTGAAATAGAAAAAAAATCAAATGTCCACCAACATGAAAATGAATAAATACATTTTTATAAATAATGAATTGTTTGGTATAAAACGGGCATTGTATTGATGCTTCCATTGATATGAATAAATTTCAAAAATATTATGAACAAAACAACAGGTACAACAAAACTTGATTGTCTATATATTATGATTGAGAACATGCAAAACTAATTCATGCTGGGAGATATCAAAATCGTAATCTCTCTAAATAATGGTGGAAATTGCCAAAGGGCCACTAGAAACTTCCTGTGGCCAAGGACAAATGCTACGTCTTAATTTATATGGTGTGTAAACAGGTGCACACACTTGTGAAAACAATATATAGCACACTAAGATTAGTACATTTTATTAAATCTAAATTATACCTCAATAAAAATCTGCATATAGATTACACATTATTTTATTTTTTCCCCTGAAG
Organism: Carlito syrichta; assembly: GCF_000164805.1. Lineage (NCBI taxonomy): Eukaryota > Metazoa > Chordata > Mammalia > Primates > Tarsiidae > Carlito > Carlito syrichta. The sequence goes on along the minus strand of NW_007231587.1, from coordinate 246,784 downwards.
AATATGCTTAGAGTCTCTGACTATATTTTCTTTCAATTACTTAAAAAAAATACTATAGGTACAGTCACATTCAGCATTTTTTCAATTAAAAAGATAAGTGGATTTTCCTTGTTTCCCATTATCATCCACCTTGATCCTGTTCGAGGCGACTTTTTTAAGCTAGTAATTTGGTTGCTAGAAAATAATGCTGCTATTTCAAGAATCAAGATAGTGATTGTAAAATTAGTTTTTGTCTGTGCTGTTTTGTTTTGTTTTGTTTTTAGTTTCTCGCTTTTACCTGTATGCTTGGTTAACTTTTTTTTCCACCATTTAATGCTGCACTGTCTGCAATCTCCAAACAGAATCAACTTTCTCTCACTACTTTATCTGCTTGTACAATGGATTTGATTTTGATGTATCTAAAACTTCACTAAACTAAAACGAAGATAGCATGGAATTCTTGGTGGGTTAGCTATATGAGGGCTCTATCAAAGGGTCACGGGTTACCAACAGGACATAAGAAAGAAAATGATTCATTTTTAGCATTTATTTTTAGCACAAATTTAGACTATAGAAAATATAAAATATAAAAAATTGATAAGTTGTTTGAAGTACTGGCAATAAGCACCAAATCTAGGCATGAGCCAAATTTTCGAAACTGGGAATTTTTGATTGAGAAGGTTTGAATGATTAAAAAGCAGTATAAGGTTATAGAGTGAAACACATTATCTGTGGAGTCTAAAATAATTAGATTTAACACTAGCTTTGACATGTATTAATTGTGTGACTTCTCAACATTTTAGATATGTTAACTATACACTAAATCTAGTAATATTTCTATTTTATAACTGTGAATATCAAACATAATACTAAATGTAAATTAGATGGCAAATATTATTCTGTATGAATAATAATTTCTTTCTTTTTTTTTTTTTTAACCAGGCTGAGGCACTCAGGAGTCAATGAGAAGATGGCATGTGGAGGAACAGGATACAGATCTGCTGTTTAGGCAGAAGATGCTGAATATAAATAGATCCACTTAATTTAGACAGGAGTTGAAATTGACAATAATATAATCAGATGGGCTGTACAGGAGATAAGTATATCACATCTTTGGCCTTAGGTTTTTCCCTCTCTCTTTGGCTTCTGACTTCTAAAATAACACTGAATGTTTTATTTTTAGTATAAATTTAGGGTAGGGAAAATACAAACTATAAAATATTCAATAGGCTATTTGAAGTACTGGAAATAAGTGCCAAAGTTTTTGAAGTAAATTATGGCTTTCAGAATAAGCTTGGGTTTAAAAATAAAGATATTTTGCACCAAAACTTCCAAGCAAGTCTTTAAGATCCACAAAACCTTTCACTGCAGAATTACTTTTGGCCACATTGACCAATACCAATTTCTCTTCCTTCCATCCATGCCAATCTCTTTCTTTTGATCTTTAGATAGTTTTCTGCATAGAGAAATATTCTTATTTCCTTCATAAAAATGAATTCCCAGAAAAAAAAGGGAATTCATAGAACAGAGAAATAAGCGAGCTTACTAAAAGTTCACTGCAGTAATTTGAGTTGGCTCAGTGAGAAAGGGAAGCAAGCAAAGGATTGGAGGAGCTCCAGTTTCCATGGCAGGGTAAAAGTAGGTGAAAGTGATCTGGTTATACAGATGGCAAGGAAAAGAAAACTACTTAAGCACAGCATCTATAACGGTGTATTAATGGGCACATTTTTTCGCAGTCTATCATGGACAGAAGCATTTGTGAAATTGAATCGAAATTAATTACCAAAAAGTAGTAATGGCAGTGTCAAAATGTTCTAAATATTTCCAAATGTTTATACTCAATTACTATACTTAATTCATGGTAGAATAGAAACAATTCAGCGACTGGCACTAGTTCATGGATCACAGTTTGAGTAATACTGATCCATAGGCCATATTAGCTTCAATCAATGGTGAGCTAATAAAGCGCCCCTTCAAAAATACTTTTTTAATAAGCAAACGAAATGAAAACCTTACTTGTAATGTTTGAAAATTCTTATAATGATAAACTTCCTCCATGACTAGTTTCAAACCTTAATAAGATGTTATTGAATGCACAGTTGGAAAGAAAAGTACAGAATCCATTCCTGGGCTTAAGGATGTCATTTGTTTACCATCAGTTTAAGAAAGGTCTGTAGAACTTTTAGAGCCCATCTGACATGTCAATGAGAATTGTGGCTGGTAGTTAAGTTCTGGGACTAAGATCCCAAGGTACACAAACTTTTGCTGGGGAATGTTTTTGTTCTTAGATTTCATGAAAAGGCAAGTTACTGCATACTATTTGGGAGACAGATGGAAAAATAATACCACCAACTTCATTTGTAGGGGAGTAGGTTCGGAGTGTTCAGAAAACATTTTACTTTTAAAAAGGATTAGGGTAATTCATCAGAGATGTTGATCACAACCACAGAGTGTTTTATAGTAGCAGATGTACTCTATTTTCCTGACTTAAAGAGTCTTATTTACTCACTCCTGCCTTAAAATGTGATAAATATTGTTGTCCTCATTTTGCAGAAGGGCAATCCAAAACTAAGAGGATGTGAAGAACTTGCTCATGATCCCAAAGTCAGACATTGCCAAGGATAGCATTTTAAAAGTGGTTCATCTCATTTAACTCCAAAGCCCTGAACATTATTATACTTAGTTCTTAGAATGGAACCTAAAAAGGGAGAGAAGTTTAGAGAAGAATTTTTATTTATTTATTTTCCTTTAATCTCAAAGTTTAGTGAAGACTGTTCAAGAACCATGTGGAAATCCAGCAAAAAATGGCCCCTTGCAATTCACCAACATCCAGGTTAAAACATTTACTAATTGCGTTGGTTATTGTGCAACTTCTCTATGACTTATTATCCCATCAGTAAAATGGAGATAATAAATACAACTATATTAAAGAGTTGTTTTGAGGCCAAAATAGGAATAATTGTGCACATTCCATAAGCAGTAATAAATTAAATATTATATTTAATCATTTAATTATCATGACAATTATCACTCAGAAATTAGGTTATCTTTAGCCTTCAGATGAGTGGAGTTCAGGGGGTATAAATACAAGGCGCAGAGAAACCAGTTAGGAAAATGAGCACTGACATAGCTTTGCCTTTGATTTCATAAAACATTTAGTGTTTGATATATTTTTGCAGTGTTCTCTGCTGATATGTACCTACTTCATCAGATGAATACTTAATAATAGTGGTTTAAAAATCCAACCAAAAAAAGTAACTGTAATTTTTTCAGCAACTCAGTCTTTCTCTTTATGGTATAGTGTTGCTCATAAGTATGATTTTGGTATCAACTGAAAGTTTGTACACATGAGATTATTCTTGGTCAAACTTTGAATTATATCAATAGTGTGATGTGGTTAATGTATTCATATGTAATATTAGTGAATCAGTTCAAAAGAGTTAAAATGATATATGAAAAGCCAAGCTTTTAGAATCACAAACGTATAATTATTTTTTAAAAATACAACTAGTTTTATGTTGTTTTAAGATACTACCTTTGTGGTAGTGTTAAGGAGCAACAGAAAACTAATACACTGTAGGAATTCCACAATCTAGCTACCAGCCTCTTTACTAATATACTCACTAAAATCAGCACTAAACATTATATTAAAGCAAAATAACATTGCTTAATTTCAAGCTTCCTTTTTTATCTCATTTTTTAAAACTCCTGTCTTTCAGGTAGCAGGTGCTCTTCTGACAAAAGTATGCCATTGAGGGAAGTTTTCTGTTGGAAATTGATTCTCTAAGACCTTTTAGTTTCATGCAATTAGCAAATATTGGGTTATGTCTTTTTTTTTAATAATTAGATACATTATTTTTTCAATCCTTCTGTCAGTTCATAAGAAAGTCAAAATCTACAAAGCTCTCCATCCTTTGGTTTTTTTGTGGCTTATTTCAAAAGCATTATTGTCATAACACAACAAACCAAAGACTCATCTTTAGATTCATACATCAGGGCGAGAAAAATGTTATGGTTACTGCAGGCACCCTATCATTTTCTTGAAATAATTATTTTGGTTCAGAAAGAAAAATCTTGGTAGACTATTTTTAGTATACAGATGAAGGCCCAGAAGGCAAAACTGGGAGAGCAGATATGGCTACCTATAGGAGCAGTTTTGTTTTGTTTTTTTTTAACATACAGGGACATAGTAAGCACACAATAACCCAGTAGGAGAAGAGTCAGTGGAATGCATACCCTCATCTTTTTCTCTTCCACCTTTTGATTCCCTGCTGGTATTTTCCATAAGTTAAAGTCAAGTATGTCAGAGAACAAAGGAGCCCTTGTCAGCAGTTCATAGACAGGAGACCCTCAGTATACTGAACAAGATGACAAAGAATGAAGAAGAATCAACAAGGGCAAAAAGAAACTACTGCAAAAATTAAGAGCTAAAGTCTCTTAAACAATTACTGTAATACTATAAGAAAAGGATTG
>NW_007231587.1:171046-242312 GCF_000164805.1 Carlito syrichta | reverse complement strand
GGGGGGGTAAGGGGTACACCTCATCAACAAGAGAAACTGCAAAAAGAACCTTTGTATGCCTAACTCTGGATTTTACCCCACATCTTTAAAATAATAAAATAAAATAAAATCTCTGAATAAGAAATTAGTAAGAATGTGCTGATGGGGGCAAATGTCCAGAAAAGACTAAACAGAAAATAAAAAATGGAAGATGGTTCTGAGTAACATACCCACAGGTTTTTGTGGACTGCTGAAAAATTGAACTAATGTAAGATATCTGACAGTAAATTGGTCAAAGGTCTTGTAATAGTAGGGTGTATAATATTAATTTTGTTATTACCAACTTAGCTATCACGTAACTTGCCTTCACTGCCACCCCCATATCACTATACGCACCATAAGTTAAAGTCTGCCACAGACTTTAAAAAAAACAAAAACTAAAACAAAACAAAACATGCTCCCAAGTAGAACAACTTTTTAAAAAAGAAAGGTTGGCATTGGATGGTAAGACATTTGTGTTTAAAAAAATCAGTAAATATAAAATCCCAGAGATACTCCACATTCTCACCCCTGAACAAACAAATTTCTTCAAGAATTCCCTGAGACATTGAGAGGGATGCTTCTGGATTGGTCATTCATGTGAAATGGGGGTTCAGTGAAAATTTCATTTGACTATCAAAGGACAAAATGATCCCACTGACATCTAAGGTGCACAGGAACTGTGAAAATACACATCAGTATTTTCAGATCTACTACCAATGGTTAAAATGCTGCCATTTTTTAATACGAAAAAGGCGCTATGAGTTTCTGAAAAAAATGCAATCATTTTGTTATTTCTAATAATTTATTGAACTCTAAAATAAATAAAACATAATAAATATTTGGCCTGAAGAAAGAAAATTCATCTTTGGCATTTTTGACCCTTTCATTTTCCCCAAATGAAGGGAAATGTAGTTCAATGTAACGTTTACTCACATAAGCAATTTTTTTAGAACTTGTAGTAACAGTAGAATTATTTATAAAAATTGTATTTATAGAGTTAGTAAATTATTATAGCTTTTTTTCAGGATCATGCAAACATATATTAAATTTTATTGTTCACTTGATAATCAATGACATAATAATACGGTTCTTACATTTTTATTAGCTTTTAAATAGAGAATAAGAAAATTTCTAACATAAGACTAACATAAAATACCAACACTCTATTTCTTAACATTTGCCTTATATACCACTTGGTAGATGTAATAGAAATTTGTGTCCTGTGCTTCTCATAATGAGGCCAATGTTTTAAGTAGGTTTAATACATAAATAAATGAGGTAGTATCAATAAGGCCAGCAGACTCTGTAATTCACTCAGAATACAAACTGTTTTAATGATCATTTCACACAGGTGCAGAGTAATTAAATATAGAGATTTACTCAATAGATCGGCAAGATGTAGCTGTTCTAAAATTGCTAAATTTATTTGATGAAATGGTATCTTTTCTCTGGAGAATGTATTAGCATAAAGCAATATTCGGAAAGTTTTATATCAATATCATCACACCAATGAAACATACGTCAATTTGCAGTGGAAAACAATGTTTTCAAAATCAATGATTACCAAGAGATTTTATAAAAGTTTAGCTAGCTAGTTGCATGTTAATGATTTATTTTATTTTTTAAGTAGCAGAAAACTTTTCAAGTACCAAAAATGTCCTACCTTCAGTTTGGATATTCTAGTTCTACAGATTTATTTTTCATCAGGTTAAACAAAATAAAGCCATCTGACATAACTGAGTGTACATATTATAATAATGACAGATGACTTTATTTAGAAGTATAGTTTACAGTCAAGGACATTCAATATGAAGTTTTAAGATGGTAATTATCATAATTTTTATTTGGCTACCAAGAAGTTCCATAGTTACATAAATCTGTGGGGAAAACAGTGGGATGAATATCATTGGTAAAAAGATAACCACTTCTATAAATTTCTTCAAGAATTGCATGAAAAAATAGTCTCCCTTGTAATTATCAGTAGTGATGACAAATAATCAGAGAAACTTGTGCAACGATTGTTAATTTTCAAGAAGCTCACGGGGAAAAACAACAATGATTTTTTGCTTTTTGGATAATATCTACGATTTTATTATGAAAAATGCTTTCATGTCAGGGCATAGGAAGTAGTTATTAATCATTTTTGTTAGATTGGCAAAATGCTCTTGAAGAAAAAGTATTGGATGCTATTAAAAGTTATCATGTATATAATTTAGGTTTCTAGAGAGAAAGACTACAAGTTATAGGCTGAATCGATTTTCTTCTATTGTCTCAATAAATATTATTTTTAAATGATCTAGATTTTTTTTGTCCACTGAATCATGGTTTTAAAATTCATACAGTCTGGCTTTTCTCCAGCTATCTCTATTTAAGAATTTCTGGCCGGGAATGGTGGCTCATGCCTCTCCTATAATCCTAGCACTTTGGGAGGCCAAGGAGAGAGGATTGCTTGAGCCCAGGGATTCAAGACCAGCCTGGGCAACTTGGTGAGACCGCGTCTCTACAATAAATTAAAAAATTTGCTGGGAGTGGTGGCGCCTACCTGTAGTTCCAGCTCCTTGGAAGGCTGAGGTGAAAGGATCGTCTGAACCCAGCAGGTCGAGGTTGCAGTGGCAGTGAGCTGTGCCACTGCACTCCAGCCTGGACAACAGAGTGAGACTGTGACTTAAAATAATAATAATAATAATTTATTTGTGGGATGTTTATAATTAGTCATGAGTTTTATTTATTTATTTAGTCATATGTGTACTTTGTTTTCCTATTTTTTCTTTGGTCATTTGTCTACCTAGAAATTTTTCTAATCAGCTTAACTTGCTTAATTTGTTGGCATAAAGTTGTTCATAGTATTTCTTTATAATCCTTTTAATTTTTATAGCATTGACAGTAGTGTCCCCTTTTTCACGTCTGATTTGGTAATTCCCTGTATTTTGTTATAGTCCTTTAATTTCTTCTCTAATGTACATTATCTCCTGCTTTTTGCCCTATGTGGTTGTGTGTTTTATATCAATTTGGTCTCTCTCACTTTCTTTTTTTCTTTCTTAGTTCTTGAGGTGAGAAGCTTAAGATATTATTCATTGAGGTTTTTGGTTTTAATTTATTTAATAAAAACATTTAAAGCAATACTTTTTTATAAGCACGATATAGCTGCACTTTATGAAATGTGCTTTGGTTTTCCACTGTCTCAAAGTATTTACTAATTTCATTTGTAATTTCTTGCTAGAACCATCGATTATTTTAAGAAGTGATATTTAATTTCCAAATATATGTAGATTGCCAAATTTTTATCCAATTTTATTCTAATTAGATTCTCTTCTAGTTGCAGAACATTTTGCGTGACTTTGTTTCTTTTTTTTTTTTTTTTTTTTTTTTGAGAAAGCAGGATTTATTGAGAGGACAGAAAAGCTCCCACAGTGGGAGGGAGCCCAAAGAGGTTTCCCTGATTCTTTAAATGGATTGGCATGTTCAATGGTTTCGTATATTTACTCTATCCTGGTAAGTTTCCAAGCTTATTTCGAAAATACTATTTTGGTTTTCTAGGTGCAATAGATTATAGATGTCAGTTCGGTTAAGTTGGTTGATAGTGTTCAAGTCTGCTATTTACTTGCTCTTCTTATGCCTAGTTTCTTTATCTTTTTTTGATGGGGGGGTGTGAATTGGAATATCCATTTGTTAAATTGTCTATTAAGTTCCATTAGTTTGTGACATAGATTTGAGATCTTCATTGTCTAGTTGATACATGTTACAATTGGTACATATTCCTTATAAATTGCTCTTGTGATCTTTAAAATATATCCTTTTTATCTGATATCATTTTTTATTGTCTTGAAGCATATTTTGTTTGATGTATCAGTTCAAGTTCTTTTACTATTACTCTTTTTATGGTGTATATTTTATTTTTTTTAAATCTATCTGTATCTAAATTTATAGCATGAGTCTTCTAGTTAGCATATATTTGGTTTTTTTTAGCATCAACTCTGATAATCTTTGCCTCATGATCAGTGTTTAATCTATTTGCAGTTTTTAATCCATCATAATCATATATAATGATTACTGTGGTTTGCCTTATGCTTTCTATTTTGTTATTTGTTTTCTCTATGTGTCATATATTCTTTTCTCTTCTGTTTCTATTTTACTGCTATTTTTTGGTTACATTGATATTTTCCAGTGTACCATTTTAAATCTTTTTGTTAAGTAATTTTTTAGTATATACATCTTAACTTACAAAATTTTACTTTAGGAGAATACTAAATTCCAGCAAAACAAGAAAAAATTGCTTCAAAGCATGCCATTTATTTCCCCTTTTTAGTACTATTATCTATATCTTCATACACTATAAATATAAAATTCATTTTATTATTATTTACAAGCAGCCATCTTTTATATTATGTAAATTAAAAGAGGGTAAAATGTATATGTGTAGTGTCTTTTTATTTTATATGTGACTACTTTTACGAGTGTTGCTTTTCTGTTTGCATTCAATTTAACCATTGAATGTGAGAAAAATCAATTCTCACAGTCTTCCTTTACTTAATTATGTCTTTATTTCGCTTTCATTTTTGAATAATACTTTTGCTAGATATAGAATTTTTTACTTTTTTTGGCACTTTGAATATTTCATCAAACTGCCTTCTGTCCTTTATCCACTCTTTCTGAGGAGAAGTTTACATTTAATCTTACTGAGATTCCCTTTTATGCAATAAGTAGTTTACCACTTGCTGCTTTCAAAATTTTCTCTTTGTCTTGGACTTTTATTAGCTTAACTATAATGTGTCTAAGTGTGGATCTTTTTCTAAAAAATAGATTTAGAGGAACATGTACAGTTGTGTAACATGAATATATTGTGTAGTGGTATAAAGTCTGGGCTTTTAGTGTACCTTTCACTTGAATAGTGTATACTGTACCAAATATTTCATCCCTCACCCCCATCCCACCCTCATACTTCTGAAATCTCTAATGTCTATTATTCTGCTCTGTATGTGTGTCCATTGTGTAGCTCTCATTTATAAGATAAAACATATGGATTTGGTTCTCTGACTCTGTGTCAGTTCACTTAGGATAATAATGTTCAACTTCATTCATGTTGCTGTAAAGAGCATGATTCTATTCTTTTTTATGGTTGCATACTATCCCATGGTGTGTATATATACCATATTTTCTTTACCTCCCAAAAACTGATAGACACTTAGGTTGGTTTCATGGCTTTGTTACTGTGAGTAGTACTGCATTAAATATATGAATGCCAGTATCTTTCTTTCAGGGGGCATAGCTACTCAGTATTGGGATTGCTGGATCTAATGGTAGTTCTATTTTTAGTTGTTTATGAAATCTCCATATTGTTTTCCATAGAGATTGAGCTCATTTACATGTAAACTCGTGCAAAAACATTCTCTTTTCTCCATTTTCTCAGCAAAATATCTTGTTTTTTTACTTTTATATAATAGCTATTTTGACTGATGTAAGATGACATCTCATTGTGGTTTTAATTTGCATTTCTCTGATGATTAGTGATATTAAGTATTTTTAAAAAATGTTTATTGACCATTTGTGTTTATTCTTTTGAAAATATCTATACCCTTTGTTCAATTTTTAATATGGTTATTTGCCTTTTCTTGCTGAGTTGTTTAAGATCCTTATAGATTCTGGATATTCATCGTCCTTTGTCAGATGCATTGTTTCCAAATATTTTATCCCATTCTTTAAGTTGTCCGTTTACTCTATTGATTATTTATTTTGCTATGCAGAAACTTTTTAATTTAATTAAGTTGCTTTTGTCTATTGTTGGTTTTGCTGGATTTCTTTTTAAGGAACTTAGTCATAAATTATTTGCCTAGGCCAATGTCTAGAAGAATTATTCTTAGGTTTTCTTATAGAATTTTTACAAGTGTCCGTTCCTACATTTAAGTTTTTTCACCATTTTGACTTAATTTTTTGTACATGATGTGAAATAGGTGTCCAGTTTCATTCTTCTACATATGACTCTACAATTTTTTTGGACCACTTATTGAATAGAGTGTCCTTTCAGCAATATGTATTTTTGTCAACATTGTAAAAAAATCAATTTGTATTAGATATGTGACTTTATTTCTGTGTTCTCTATTCTGTTCCATTGATCTACGTGACAATACCAGCACTCTGCTCTTTTGTGTACAATATATAGCTTTCTAAATATAATTTGAAGTCAGGTAATGTGATATCTATACCTTCACTCTGGTTATTTAGTATTGCTTTTGCTATTGAATAACTAATAAAAAATCATCCAACAACAACAACAACAAAATTCAGGACTAGATGTTTAACACCAAGATTTTACCAAGATACAAGGAAGAACTTATACCAATCTTACTGAAACTGTTCCCAAAAATCTGGGAGAAGAGGGAGGATCCTTCCTAGTTTGTTCTATGAAGCTAGCATCACACCGATACCAAAGCCAGTTAAGATGACAACAACAAAAAGAAAACTACAGGTCTGATGAACACAGATGCAAAAATCTTTAACAAAATACTAGCAAACTAGATCCAATAGCACACAAAAAATATAATATACCACCAAGTGAGTTTTATCTCAGGGATGCAAGGATTGTTCAGTATAGACAAATCAATACATGTGATTAACCACATAAACAAAATTAGAAATAAAAATCATATTATCATCTCAATAGATATAGGAGGAAGCATTTGATTAGACCCAGCATTCTTTCATGATAAAACCCTTAATAAACTATATATAGAGGGAACAGACTTCAAAATAATAAATGAGTGAAAGCTGAAAACATTCTTTCTAAGAATTGAAACAAAACAAAAATGTCCACTTTTGTCATTCTTATTTCATATAGAACTAGAAGTCCTAGCTGGAGCAATCTGGCAAGATAAAAGGCTCCCAAATTGGAAAAGAGGAAGTAAAATGATAATTGTTCACTAATGATATAATCTCATACCTAGAAAACTTAAAGGACACCTACTTTAAATAAATGATTTCAAAAAACCTTCAGGATACAAAAATTAATGTACAAAAAACGGTAGCATTTCTATATACAATGATTAAACTGAAAACCAGATAAGAACTCAAGAGCTCAATCTCATTTATAATAGCTACAAAAAAAAAAATTGTAGGCAGACATTTAGCCAAGGAGGTAAAAGATTTCTACAAGGAAAACTATAAAACACTAACAAAGGAAGTCACAGAGAACATGAACAAATGGAAAAACAGTCTGTGTTCATGAATTGGATGATTTAATATTATTAAAATAACCATATTGCCCAAAACAATCTATAGATTCAATGTAAGTCCTATCAAAGTATCAATTTTATTCTTCACAGAATTTGAAAAATAATATTAAAATATGTAGATGTGGATTTTCTTCTACGTATCCTAATTGAAGTTGCTGATCTTTGGGGGAATTTAATATTTTCATCAAATGCATACAATTTTTGACCAAAATTTCTTGACTTTTTTTTGCCTTTCTGTTTCTCTCTGAATATTCTGGAACTTCCATTAGGTCTATATTGATTATTTCAATGGTTTTACCTAAGTCTCAGTGGCTCTGTTAATTTTTATTTATTCTGGTATATTGTCACACTTTCCTTCTTTTGACATGTCTCATAATTTTTGCTTAGCAACTGAGTGTTTTGGATATATATTTTGGTAACTCTAAATTCAATTTTCTGCCCTTTCCAGGTGTTATGGTTTTTAAATTTATTTTCTATTATGTCAGAATTAATTCTGTAGATTTTGCCTTTCTGAAAGTGAGTCATCACTGATGTGTCTGCTCAGCTTTTTAATTCTTGTTTTTATATTTAATTTTGTCTTCCAAGTGTTGTCCTCTGGTCAGTGTAGATTAGCAATAAATTAATAAATGGTCAGAATTTGTCTTTAAACAATTTGATAATATATTTGATAATATATTTGACATTTTTCAGATCTACGGGTAAGATAGAAAAATATTCAAGCTCTATACTTCTTTGTATCACTGTTATCTTTGTAAAGAAAATGATAAGAAACATGCTTAATTCATTATCTTCAATATCTTGATTTTAAATCATCCATTTTTTGGATGAAGTACATATTCGAGTAGTTTTTCTTTCTTTTCATTTCCCTAAATTTGTAAATAGTGCCATATTTTTATTTATTTTAGTCAGTTTAAAAAAAAATCTACTTCTCTCCCTTTCTGTTGTCCTCTGAATGTGTTTCTTTTGGAAATGCCATATGCTTTTGAATATTGTTGAGAGTGCCATGTAACTGTTTTCTCAAATTTCATCTGATTTTTGCATCTCTATCTTGGCCAATATTCCTTTTCCTTACGTTGAATTTTTTCTTGAAATATTACCATGTAGATGTCTCCTTTATCCTTTTGTAGATCTACTAAGTGATTTTTTTTTTCTATTTTCCTGTTTGACTACCTAGATCCTTATACACTTATATAAATTGAAGAATCAGGCTGATATCTATTATTCTTTTCTGAATTTTAAGTGCCTAGACGTTAATTATATAATGTAAGTGTATACTAAGTTATGAGAAAGTCTACCTCTACTTCACCTATTATATTTCCTAGTTAAAAAGATGATATTAATATTTTTCCTTGCCAATAAACTTTTCTTGTTTTTTTGGTCCAAGTATTTATTATTAATTTAATGACATTTCAAGTATATATCTTCATTTGTGAATCAATGTTTTAAAAAGAAGTCAGGAGAATTTCTATTAACTTGCTGAATGAAGGGTAATCTGATGCTAGCTGTCAGTACTTGCCACTTAGACCCAGTGTAGCCAACATATTCTTATTGAGCTGGACTACAAATTCTATTTTATTTGTCTGCATTTGTTTCTTATGTTATTTTCCCCTCACGTTAAATGCCATTCTCAAGTTCTATGTTCACAGTTTGAATGTCCACATTACAGAGTCTCTAAGCTATGATCGTTTAATTTATACTTTTTCTTGTTTACAATGAGTGTAAGTTATATTCATTCATTATAAGTTGAGGATGATCTGTAATGTATGAGACATCTTTTGTCAAAAGACTTATTTTGAAAATTGTAAAGTTGAAATATCAGCAAATTTATTAACTGAATTATTTGAAGAAAATCTAACTTCTATCAAATTATATTCACTCACTTATGAATTGTGGATAACATAGGACAGTTGTGCTGATTATACAACATATGTTATAATGGGCTTAACACACATCTCTAGCACAGAGTTGATGCTTAAGAGATACTAAAGTCCCATAGAAATTACTCTCAAAAGAAATTTTGTGATATCATATGAATTCATGATTTGAAGAATAATGCTTTCATATTCTGAATTTCCAGATTTTAGTTTTTTTTTAATAGTTGATCACAATTGTCTACAAGTTAGTCACAAGTTATTTATAAGTCTAATAACTATTCTCTACTGTCTTCCATTCTAGTAAGGCACATATTTCTTGGGATTGAGAGCTATATATCTTAATTTCCTCCTAATAGTAGTATAGTACATTTCTCATTGTTGGTGGTTATAATATTTGTGAAATAAAATGTTTAATCTGATCCAAGTTTTTCTTTCTTTTTTTTTGAGTTGTAGTCTCATTCTATTGCCCAGGCTGGAGTGCAGTGCCACACGCATGGCCATCGCAACCTTGACCTGCTGGATTCAGGTGATCTTTCCGCCTCAGCCTTTCAGGTAGTTGGAACTATAGGTGTGCATCACCATGTCCAGTTAATTTTCTGAGTTATTGTAGAGATGAGGTATCTTGAAGTTGCCTGGGCTAGTCTCGAATCTGTGGGCTCAGGCAATCCTCTTACCTCAGCCTCCCAAAGTGCTGCGATTATAGGCATCAGCCACTGCACCTTGCCTGATCCAAGTTTTTAATTTCCAATCTCTTCTTTCTTTTCTTCCTTCCTTTCTTTTTTTCCTTCTACATGCATGATTGGCCAAATTTTCTATTTTATGATACTTTAGATATTCAAAATGTTTTTATTTTCAGAAAAAAGGTACTACATTTTGTTGATTTTAAGCTTAGCTTGGTAGCTCACACCAAAAAATGCATTTATATATGAAAGAGGAGAAAACGTCATTATTCTTTGTTTGTGTTGGTAACTGGATAAGATGGAAGAGAGAAGAGGAGGAGAAAAGAAGGAGGAAGGGAGAAGAGGGAAGAAGGAAATGAAAGAGAAGAGGAGAAGTAGAAAAAACAGAAGCAAGGAAACAAAAAAAAGACAACCTCAATGGAGTAATAGAACAGTTGTGAAATTATGTAATACTTATATTAAAATAAACTGTTTTTCTTATAAAGAATGTTCTTAATGTCAAAAAAAGTTAGATTTAAAATTCTGCTGTACTAATTGAATTAAATTACATTAATTGTATATGAATATCACATACATTTGATTTTTTGGGAGATGTTCAAAGGCCATACTAAATGAGGATGTAGAGTTTAATTCAACTTGAATGAATTAATCAATGTCAGTACTTTTAAAAATTGATGTAATTTAAAATACTGTAATTTAAGAATAGTTTTTCTTAATTATTATGGGATAAAGATTTGACCTCACTAATTAAAAAGTAACACTGTAATGATATTCTAAATAATATTATATGGAGTGATTATCTTCTTGGGAGAGGATAACAGTTGGTTCATGTGTCTATATTCACTTTCCTCCAATAGGATAGACTTGATTTTACTAACTCCAATGAACATAAGCAACATTCCTAAGGAATGTAAATGTACTCTTTAGGAAGGAAATTACTTCTTCTCCAATTACAATGATTTAAATAGAACTACTACTTTTAAAAAGTGAGGATAAAATGTAATTTATAATTGGCTAAAAAAAGAACAACTTGTTATATGCCCTTCCATAAAATAAAAAATAGATATGTTTGTTAGAGTGTAATGATTCATCTCATTTTTGTAATTAGTATTCTTAAAATGAAACATTCCCTAATATAGAAAACTGAAGTTAGATAAACTGCATTTCTATACAATCTAGTCTTTGCCATGACTCCTTTTCTTTTTGTACCTTACTGCCTTTATTCTGTTATTATTTTTTTAAGTTTATCTAGCAAGTCAGATACTGAGCAATTGCAATGGAACAGTAAGAGCAAGTTCATCAAATTAGCGCAAACTAACCATTCAAAATGTATTTGCTATTGCTCCTCTGATGTGCCTGACATTATACAATCTCCTGTGTAGGTAAGAAATTATGTTTATCTTCTATGGCCTTTGTCAAAATAGGACTAATTAATGCCAATTATAAAGGCCTCCTTTGCCTGAAAGATTTACTTATTTTACTGTTAGACTATAGGCCACAACGGTTATTGTGATAATTGTCTTTATTCAGCTAGTTTTAAAAAGGAAATATTTCATGCCTGCATTTCAACTTGGTGAGTACAATACTGAACGAGTCACACTGAATTAGAGAAAAAGTCTATAGTAGATAAATGATTTAGAATCAGATAAACATTTCTTCCTGGAATAAAGTAATAACTACTAAATACAAATTATAATAAAAATACAATTTGTATTAACAAATATTTGGGAGGTCTTCACTCTCCTTCACAGCTTGTATTTTATTTTACAAATTTGTCATCTCTGAGCAACCAGAGTTCTATAGATGAATGTTTTTCTAACACATAAGTAATATTCTTAACATACATTCACTCAACTTCTCTGATCAAAGAAATATGGCCTGGTAGTGAGACCAGACACATGATAATTCCATTCCAGTAGCATCTTCCCTAAATATTCCTGTGAAGAAATAGAGTTTTAACTGCTTGTGTTGACAAAAATCCCCACCCTTATTCATTAACAAGCATAGTTCACTAGTAGTTTTATTCAAAAAAATGTGACACCCATTTAGAAATAGTGTTTAAGTGTGAGAGAAATAATTGAATGCATACTTTTTGGAGCATTTGCAACATCTTAGAAAATTTCAGCTATGTTAATATAAACATAATACAGAAAGGAAATCATCAATAAATGCTATTACCTCATGTTTTCTATTTGAGGAATGTGGCTGATGATCACTTACTGCTCTACACCACAGGAAATTGACTTGAAAAGTGTTTTTTAAATGCTTAAAGATGGAAAGTACTGAATAATTACAAGTTTAATTAGTTAAAATATGTAAAGACAAATCTTTTGCATTCCAAAACTGTCAGCTCTCAACTAACTTAAATTTCTTGATTGGGCTTGGAAAGCAATTAGGCTGAACTATTTCTTACTAAGCTACATTTACATGTTAAATTGCATTATGATTTGTCTTATGTTAAGAATATTGTAAGAGAAACAGTATATTCACAGGGATAATATAAAATTATGAATGTGATAATGTAACAAACAAACATGATTGTGGAACAGAAATTTCAAGCTTTTAAATACTGTTTTGTGGGATAGCCTAATCCTTAAGTGTAGAAATATATATGGAAGTCCAAGGTTTGGTGAAAAGGCCAGTATATCTCTTTTTGTGGTAATGTTGCTCTTATCCTTCAAATTCCCTTTAAAATGTATTTCTTTCCTAGATGGTGCAATAACCAGACTGAATGACATGGAACCAAAATTTTTAGCATTATTCTGCTTAGCAAAGATTTGGTATGTGATGCTCTGCTAATGTTAGAATTATTTTTAAAGTTGAATACTCACCAATAGCTCTGATAATTGATTGATAGATAGATATGGATAGATAGAAATTATTTATGAGGGGGACCCCCAAAAACCTGGAATTATCTTTTGGAGGGTGGGCCTCTTGTATTATAGTACAGGCTTTCCCCACTAGGTGAGTGTTCTAGGAACCTATTGGCATCTATGTTCCAGCTAGCGGTGCATTTGGCTTCAGTGAATTTTTTAAAAAGAGATTCTTTCAACGTATTTGCCCATCTCATCGTGAGTGATTTATGAGTGCGCCTACCTACACCTCGCTGAGTATTCAGTAGTTTTTGTCCAAAAAATGGCATGACACCTAGGCCCCATTCTCCCTATTCACACGATCTTGTCCAGAGCAACTTTTTTTGTTTGTTTCCCTGGATGAAAAACATCCTCAAAAGAAAATGTTTTACTGATGTGGAAGAGGTGAAACAAAGAACAACAGGAGCGCTAAAAGGCATAGAAACTGGTGAGTTCAAAAACTGTCTTGAGCAGTGGAGGAAAAGTCTCCATAGGTATATTGCATTAAGCAGAGTGTACCTTGAAGATAACTAAAGTTTAAACATGTAAGAATAGCCCCCTCATAGATAGATAGATACACATATATGCACTATACAGATATCTAGATATACAAAGCATTTTGCTTTATTGTGCTTCACATATATTGCTCTTTTTAAAAAATTAAAGGTTTATGACAACCCTGCATTAAGCAAGTCTATCAGCACCAGTTTTCCAACGTGCTTACTTCATGTCTCTGTGTCACATTTTGGTAATTCTCACGTATTTTAAGCTTTTTCATTATTATTCCATCTGCTTTGGTAATTTGAGATTAGTGGTCTTCAATGTTAGTACCTGTTTTGGTGCTCCATAAACCATGTTCATGTAAGAAAGCAAACTTAATAGATGTTGTGTTCCACCAGAGGGTCTTTCTCCAATGTCCCTCCTTCTCCTGAGCCTCTCTATTTCCTGAGTTTCAACAGTATTTAAATTAGCCCAATTAATAGTCACACAATGGCCTCTAAGTGCTCAAGACAAAAAAAGAAGGGTTGTTCATCTCTTACTTTGAATCAAAGAATATAAATGATTAAGCTTAGTTTCAAAGCCATAATGAAACCAGATAAGCCAAAACCTAGACCTCTTTTGCCAAACAGTCAGCTAAGTTGTGAATACAAAAAAGTTATTGAAGAAAATTGTTAATCCAGTGAATGCATGATTAATAAGAAGGTAAAACAGATTTATCGCTGACATGGATGAAGTTGTAGTGGTCGGGATAAAAGATCAAACCAGCCTCAACATTTCTTTAAGCCAAATACTAATCCAGAGCAAAGTCCTGTCTTCAATTTTATGAAGGCTGAGATTGATTAGAAAGTGGCAGGAAAAAAAAGTTTGAAGTTAGCAGAAATTAGTTCATGAAGTTTAAGAAAAGAAATAATCTTCATACCATATAATTGTACAATGAGCAAGCAGCAATTGCTAATGTAGAGGTGCACCAAGTTATCCATAACATCTGGCTGAGATAATTGATGAAGATGGCTACATGAAACAGTAGATTGTCAGCCTTCTACTGGAAGAAGATGCTATCTAGGACATTCATAGCTAGAGAAAATTCACTACCTGGCTTCAAATCTTCAAAAAATAGGCTGACTCTTTTGTAAGGAGATAATGCAGCTGATGACTTTAACTTGAAGACAGTGCTCTTTTACCATTCTGAAAGTTCTGGCACCCTTAAAAATTATGGTAATTCTGATATCCTTGTGCTCTATAAATGGAAAAACAAAGCCTGGATGAGAGCATATCTGTTTGCAGCATGGTTTACTGCGTATTTATGCCTACCATTGAATCCCAGTGCTCTGAGAAGTGGATCCCTTTCAAAATATTACTGATCATTGACAATGCATCGTTACCCAAGTGCACTAATAGAAATGTCCAAAGAGTGAATATTGTTTCCATACCTGATAACACAACATTCACTCTGCAGCTCATGGATCATGGAATTATTTTGACTTTCAAGTCTTCTTCCTTAAGAAATATACTTTATAAGATTATAGCGGCCATAGATAGGGCTTCTTCTGATGAATCTGGACAGAGAAAATGAAAAACATTCTGGAAAGGATTCCTCAATTTTTGATGCCGTTTGTGCTGCATGGGAGGTCAAAATGTCAACATTAACAGGAGTTTGGAAGAAATTGAATTCAACTTCCCTTATGTATAAGCTTAGGGGGTTTAAGACTTCAATAGAGGAAGTTTCTGTAGATGTGATGGAATCATAAAGAGAATTAGATTTCAAAGGGAAGCCTAAATATGTAAGCAAACTGCTATAATCCCGTGATCATACTTGCATGAATGAGAAGTTGCTTCTTCTTCTTCTTCTTCTTTTTTGAACAGGAGTCTCACTCTGTCACCCAGGCTGGAGTGTGGTGGCATGCTCACGGCCACCACAGCCTCGACCTGCTGAACTCAGATGATCCTTCTGCTTCACCCTTCCAAGTAGCTGGCACCACAGACATATGCCACCACACCTGTCTAATTTCTTTTTATTTATTGTAGAGACAAGATCTCATCAAACTGCCCAGGCTGGTCTTGAACCCCTGAACTCAGGCAATCCTCTCACCTCTACCTCCCAAAGTGCTGGGATTACAGGTGTGAGCCACCAGGCCAGACTGAGAAGTTGCTTCTTATATAGGAGAAAAAAAAGTGAGTTATTGAGATAGAATCTGTTCCTGGTGTAGATGCTGTAAACCGTGTTGAAATTTTAACGGAAGATTTAGAATGCTACATAAACTTAGTTAATAAAGCAGAAGCAGAACTTGAGAGGATTGACTCCAATTTTTTTTTTAAAGTTGTACTCTGGGTAAAATGCTGTCAACCATTATTGAATGCTACAAAGAAATCTTTCATGAAAGGAAGAGCCAATCAGTGCAACAAACTTTATTTTTATATTATTTTCCAAAATTGCCATAGTCACTCAACCTGCAGTAACCATCACCCTCATTAGTCAGCAGTCATCAACATCAAGTCAAGACCATTCATCAGCACATATATTATGACTCACTGAAGGCTAAGGTAATCATTAACATGTTTTAGCAATAACATATATTTAATTAAGGTATGTACTTTTTTGACATGTTATTGCATACTTTGTAGACTCCAGTATAGTACAAATGTAACTTTTATATTCACTGGGAAACCAAAACATCCATGTGACTTGCTTTATTATGATATCTGCTTTATTTCCATGGTCTGGAACTGAAACTGCAATATTTTCAAAGTATGACAGTATACATTTTATATTATATTTATGTATTTGGGAGTTATAAATAATGTTAATATACTATTATGAAGTAAAATATTTTATCTTAATTTCTTAACATTTCTCAAAAGACCTAACATGTGGTTTAAATCTGAGTTTCTCATGCTCCTGTCAATTCCATGTCAGATATGTTAGTGTGTGCAGATCTGACCACCAGTCAGTGTTCTGCCTCCTTTATTACACATTTCAGACTCCATGGCATACCATGTATCTTGTACACATATTTAGAACCACAACCCATATGAAAGGCTTAGTCCACATACTGTAGAAACAGTTAATCTTTGACAACTCTTTGGACCTGTGGACATTCATAGGGCATTTCTATCTCTCTATTGGTGTTATGCTACGTACAAAAAAAAAACCTTAGGTATTATAGGTAAAACAACTATTAGAAGACTCTGAGATGAGAGATGAATGAATACCCCCTAAGGACATTAGGAAATAAGAAACAGCATGATAGTGAGTTTCCTTGGTTTTGTATCTCATGTATCCCAGTCTTTGAGCTATAGAAGCAGGCAACTTGGAAATGTGAACTGACACTAAACAAAACAAAAAACTCAACAAAAGCCTGTTTTTTTTCTAGCCAAGGAAAATGCAAAGGGGCATCTTAGCAAACCAGCAAACTTAGTCAATAACAACTCTAAACAAACACAATTGAACAAACAAAAATCTGTTTGTTTGTTTTTTTAATGGAGACTATTTCCTGCGAAGAGTCAGAGGGAGGTTTCCTTAAAGCATGGGATTCGGACAAGGAGTTCCTTCTACCTTGGTCTAATGGCAAAATTATTAAGCAGTTTCCAGGACTTGTTTGGCAGATTAGTAATTGTCATGGTCAACATCAATGTGTTCCTTTTGGCATTCCACTCATGGCCGCAAGATAGTTATAGCAGCTCTAATAGTCATACTGCTTTAGCAGAAACACATTGCAGTGTGTGAAACATCATTTGTCCATCTGTACTTTATTGTTATTAGGGGAAAAACGCTTGTTCTGAAGAGTTAAAGAAGACATGCCTTAACATTTTATTGGCTGGGATTGGACAGTCCTTTCCCAAGTGATGAAATTATTTCCCTAGAAATTAAGATGTTGGATGTTAGCTGGGCACAGTGGCTCAGCCTGTAATCCCAGCACTTTGGGAGGCCAAGGCGAGAGAATTGCCTGAGCTCTGGGGTTCAAGACCAGCCTGGGTAACTTGGTGAGACCTTGTCTCTACAATAAATCACAAAAACTAGCAGGGCATGGTGGCATGTGTCTGTAGTCGTTCCAGTTACTTGGAAGGCTGAGGTGGAGGATTGCCTAAGCACAGTAGGTCGAGGCTGCAGTGGCCGTGAGTGTGCCGCTGCACTCCAGCCTGGGTGACAAGAGTGAGACTCCAATTCAAAAAAAAAAAGAAAAAAGAAATTAAGACGTTTCTGATGAATAAAAGGGAATTTCTTTAGCTAGGTATGGAGATTGAGAAAGGTTGCCAGATTGTTTTTGGTTTAACTAAACAACAATGTTTGCAATAAGCTATATTAATGTAATTTTCTATTTACCCATTACATATGTTTTCAACCTGCTGCGATCCACCATTAATTCTGTAAATTGATGAGCTTGTTCTAAAATAGCAAATTTCATCTTCAGGCAAGAAGGTAGAAGTCCCTGTAGATGCAAATTAATCTTTCAACAATGTTTTCCTGCAGCTCTTCTAACTTTATGGGAACTTTGATAACACAGGGTCATTTAATCTGTATCAGGATCTAGAGGACACCTGATTTTATTGTCACTCTTCCAAAAATCAGTGGCCCACTGGAATATATATTCTAACATACTTAGTGGTATCATTGTATTGTCTTACTCTGCCAAGAATTGCCCACTTTCCCCACTCCTAACTTTTCCCTCTCTACCTTGTAAACTTCTCAAACTGATGCAAATGCATTATCCCGCATCTTCAATTTATTCATAAAATACTCTCTTTTCGCTCTAGCCTTAAGTTGAACATACCTTATGCTCCCCCAAAGAACACCACTGTTATTGTTTATAATTATTGACCTGAATGCAATGGTGATATTTTCTGAGATCTGCACTGTGAAATGTATATAATTCTATTTCAATTCTTCTTAAACACTCTTATTCTTTACTTGTGTCCATTGACTATGCTATCTAGCCTACTTCATTACTTGTGACGACTATATTTCAGGACATACTTTTTTATTCATTGAGGCTTTAGCATCTAGATAATAATTTATGCATCTACAGTCCACATCAACATTGGCTATTCTTTATAATGTATTTAAGTAAAAATCTCTGTATATTATATTATGCAACAGGTAATGAATGCACACAGAAATAACCATTGCAACACAGAAAAACTTCTAGTCAGTTCAGTCTAATTCCTTACTGGTAAAAATAGATTAACTCTTGTCCTCTCCTTATTTTTAATGCAGATTACCTTAGTAGTGACATATATATTTTTTAAATTACCGAATTTAAATTAAACTGGCATGTTAAAATCTGACGCTAATTGCTACTTTTACTTCTTCATGGACAACTCATGAACTTTACTCCAATTCACCACATAAAATTTTTATCATATATTTTAATTATTTATCTAAACCCCATCAAAATGTTATAGGCATTTCTTATTTTTTCCTTTTTTTTTTGAGTTGGAGTCGCACTCTTGTCGCCCAGGCTGGAGTGCAGTGGCACACTCACGATCACCGCAGCCTTGACCTGCTGGGCTTAGGTGATCTTTCTGCCTCAGTCTTCCAAGTAGTTGGAACTACAGATGCACACCACCACACCCGGCTGGTTTTTGTGGTTTACTGTAGAGATGAGTCTCACCAAGTCTGCCCAGGTTGGTCTCAAACTCCTGGGCTCAGACAATCCATGCCTGGCCCAATATTTCTTTATAAAGACATTCTTAGATTTGTTCTTTGCATTTTCCTTCTTTCTTCTTTGCATCTCAGAATTCCCATTTTGGAATATTTTCCTTACACACGTAAAATACTCTTTAATATTTTTTAAAAATACAATCCCTGGTGATAAACTCTCTATGCTTTTGCCTAAAAAAGTTATTACATTTGTATTTGAAACTTAATTTTACTGTATATATATAATTATGAATTGTCAGTTATTTTTTGTCAGCACTATGAAGATATGTCATTGTCTTCTGTCTTCTATTGTTTCTTTTGAAAAGTCCTCTGAAACTCTATTTCTTTGAAGGTAAACTCTTTTTCAGAGGTGGGAATATAGGAATGTCTTTAGGGATTTGATTATGTCTTTCATCATTATAAATGTAGTCACTTATCTTGTTTGAGGTTTATGGCAGGGGTCCCCAATCCCGGAACCAGTGGCCTGTTAGGAACTGGACCGTATAGCAGTAGGTGAGTGGTGGGTGAGTGAGTGAAGCTACATTTGTATTTATAGCTCCACCCCCTCCTCGCATTACCACCCCAGTTGTCAGATCAACACCAAAAAGCCTGCTTCCATTTCCAATATCCTATCTTTGTGAAGCAGGGTTTTCTGCAGTGACAGCCACCAAAACAAGATTATGGAGTAGACCGAACACATAAGCAACACAATTTGGGTGTTATTGTCTCCCATTGTCCTCAGATAGGATGGTCTAGTTGAAGGAAAATAGGTTCAGAGCTCCCATTGATTCTGAATTATGGTGAGGTGTATAATTATTTAATTACATATTACAATGCAATAATGATAGAAATAAAGGGCACAATAAATGTAATATGGTTGAAATATCCCAAAGCCATCTCCTCACACCTGGTCCATGGAAAAATTGTCCTCTGCAAAACCAGATGCCAAAAATGTTGGGGAAAAATTGTTCTCTGTGAAACCAATCCCTGATGCCAAAAAAGTTGGGGAAAAATTGTTCTCTGTGAAACCAATCCCTGATGCCAAAAAAGTTGGGCACCACTTGCCAATAAAGTTTCTTGAATCTGTGGTTTGACTTATTTAATCATTTTTGAAAAAAAAATTCCATTTACTATCTCTTCAAGTAGTACTTAGGCCTGATTTATTTTTTCTCTTCTTCAGAATGCCATTTAGACCTCAATTAGACCATTTACTTTATTGACTATATTTCTCATATTTTCTTTTTGTAATTTTTGTTTTCTATTCTTGTTTTTTATGCTGGATAATTTGTTGGATCTATCTTTCAATACACTCTTTCTCAATTCATCACTCTCCAATATAAGTTAAACACATGCATTTATTTCTTAATTTCATATAATATTTTTTCAATGGTAGAATCTGTCATTGGTAATGTTGATTTTGTTTATTAAAAATAGTTTTTAGTATTCTACTAAACATCTACTAATCTTTGAAAATATTAAGTATGGTTATTTTAAATTGTATGTATTTTTCTCCTATTTATTAATGTTTTAATACTCCCTCCTATACTTGATTATTTTAGTTATGATGGATATTCAAAAATTGTGAAAAAAATGATTTGCAGATTAAACTAATATTGTCTTTGTTTTGAAATAATTTATATCTATCTATCCATTATTTTTTTCTAAACTAGGCCAGAGGCTATTTCTTGTTATCTGTCTATTTTTTAAAAAACTTAAATATCTTTCCAAATATTGCTTAGACTCCTTTTTTATTTTTTCCTCTTCAGAACTCCATTTAGACTTTAATTTGAATCTTTATTCAAATATATATATTCTAGATAGCTAAATAATAATATATTTAGGTTGTTAAATTCACCCTAAAATAATAATAGGTATTAAAATGATTTAAATGTGAGAACCCAGTGTAATCAAGAAGTAGATGATATCTCATTTATTCTTATTTCTAGGTGTATCATTTTGAGGAGCTCCACAAAATAAATAGGATTCATACCAAGATTTACTGTCTTTGGTGACATTGGCTAAAAATGTTGCCAATAAGGTTGTCCAAATCTCCTCTCAGTTTTCAACCTTTAGTTTTTCTCTTGCCAAACTGACAGAAGCACCTCTCAGTAGCAATGCCCAATAGAAATTTCTGCCACAACAGAAATGTTCTCTAGCTATACTTTCCAATCGAATAGCCACTAACCTTATGTGATTTTTGAGCCCTTGAAATGAGATTAGAGTACAAAATAAATGAATTTTTGTTTCCATTTAATTTTAATTAATTAAAACATAAGTACACAGCATGGAGTTAGTGGCTACCAATTGAGCAGCATAGATTTAGGGGAACCATGGTAGAAAATGTGAGGGTCATAACTCTGGATTTCTTTCTCTTTGGAAATCTTGTCTTCATAATTATTTGCTGGTTATTAATTGCCTGTTGCCTTCGAGTAGATGTACTGCTGTTTAGACTGCTTTCACAGATGTATAGGAGTAGGGCCCTCTTTTTTCCTCCATATTACTGGGCACGCTACTCCAACTGGTCCAGGCAAAAGGCTGAGGCTCTTAGCAGTGGTGCTCGCTGAACAGCTCCAGGTTGCAGATCTGATGTTGGCCTCGGGGCCCATTGTTCATGAGAGACTACAACTCTTCTTCTGCTCAGGCTGCAGATTTTGGAGCATAGGAATGGAAGCCTCCTGCTAGGCTCCTGTCATTTAGACTGCTGTTCAGGGTGTTCCTCAGTGTTGCTGGAGCCCCTTGTTTCAACAACCTGGAGGGATGGTGCTGGGTTGGGCACCCAGAAGGTGACACTCAGAGATCAGTTCTGGGTCATAGATCTGACTTTGGTTGCCACTTGCCTCTCTTTCCAGAAAAGAGACATGACTTTGATGGGTCCCAGGCTACTCCCAACTTGCAACTGAGATGAGCTCAAAGCTAGCTCCTGGGGCAATCTCCAGGCTCTCTGATCTGCTCCAGCCATGGGTGGCTCCTCCTCTACTCCAGAGCCAAAATGTCTGTAGTGGTTGCCATTGAGGTTCCAGGTCAAAAATAGTTTTTTTCTCACTGACCCATATTTGGAAGGACACTTATGGCTCCACTGGGTGTCTTTCACAGCAACTCTCAGTCTCCCCCTGTGACATCTCAGAGGTCTGGGAGAAATGGGGTGTTCTTCCATGGCTTGGGTAAAGCAGATCCTTGATTGAAAAGTATGTCTCAACCAGGCTCGATGGCTCAGCCTGTAATCCCGTGTCTTGGGAGGCTGAGGTGAGTGGATTGCCTGAGCCCGCGGGTTCAAGACCCGCCTGGGCAACTTGGCAAGACCTCATCTTTACAATAAATCAAAAAATTAGCCGGGCGTGGTAGCGTGCACCTGTAGTTCCAGCTACTTGGAAGGCTGAGGCGGAAGGATCGCCAGAGCCCAGCAGGTCGAGGCTGTGGTGACCGGGAGTGGCCACTGCACTCCAGTCTGGGCGACAGAGTGAGACTCCAACTCAAAAAAAAAAAAAAAAAAAAGAGAAGAAAAGTATGTCTTAGAGGGGGATCTTCAGTCTTGTCTCATTTTTTGAGGTCGCACTCACTTTTCTCTGCAGAGTGTTATTGTGGGGGCTATTCTCTTGCTTTCTACCTGAGATCTGGGGTGTCCTTTGCTGTTCTGTTTTATGTCCATTTTCTTTCTTTAATTGGAGTTCACCATGTTGATCTTTCCATACTATTTCAGGGTTTGACCTGGTGAGGTATGCTGACAACTTCTATTTCACCACCATGGAAAAAAAACCCAAAACTTGTTCTTAAAACTAAATCTCCAACTCAAAAACTTTATTCGCAAAATTCATTAAATTCATTATTAGCAAAATTCATTATTTAAATTTGTCAAATAATTTCATAAATTTATTAAATAATTTTTTAACAAATTAGGTATATGTGGTACTATCATTATTCTGATAAAGACAAGCAAAATCTCTACAGAATATTATACTAAATGATAAAATATTCACACCATTCCCTTTGAAACTAGTCAAAACACAATGACTACTGTCACTACTTCGATAACTTTATGCAAATGTAATAAAACAAAAAAAATAATGAAAGATATTAAGACTGCAGATTAAGTAAAAATAATGTCTCATTAACTTAAGAAAATATAATTGGATAATTAGGAACATTATTAGAATTAAATAAATATAATGCTACATTCAAGCTCAATATTTTTAAAATTATATTTCACTTACCAGTAATAGAATAGTAGAAACGAATTTTTATAGTGCCATATACAATAGCATACCATGTATCAGTATCTATATACAAGTCTAATGAAAGTTGTGTAAAACCCCTTTAGAGAAAGCTATATTTTGACATAAATTAAATAATTTATGTCAATTTTACTAATTGGGAATTATACCATGTTTATGGATTGAGAGAAGCAAAGATGGAAAATTTCCTTAGTCCAATCTACTGCTTGAGTGCCCTTGCCAACACAATTTTAATCTATTTTTTATTGTTGTTGTTGTTTGCTCAAGATAATTATAAAATATAAAAGTACAAAAATAGCTGACAGTTAGGTAGATCATAAGGTTGCTGAACTTGCTCTACCAAATATCAACATTTATTTTACATCTATAATAAATCAGTTATTATAGTTATTATAATCAGTTTTTTTCCATAAAAATATAGAAAAGTAACCATATAAAATAGAGAGCCTAAAGAAGGATTCTCACACTTATAAACTTGATATTTAATAAAAAGTAGCAATACAGAAGAGGGAGAACTGGTGGGCTTTTCAATAAATCATGCTTAGACGTCCAGTTGAAAAGAGGTGAACCTTGACTTCTATATCAAACCATACACAAAAATGAATCCCATTTGGATTGTAGATATACATATAAAAGGGCAAAAGTCTAAGAAAATAATATAGAAAATATAATCACAGAATAGAAAAATATTTCTTTAGTAGAAACAGAAAGAACTAAATATAAAGAGATATTAACATAAAGAGTATTAACTAAAATAAAAGCAAAAGTTTCTCTTCACCAGAAAAAAATAGGAAAACAGAGAGAGAAAATATAATTCCAATATATATCTTTAAAAAGTTTTGAGTATACTGAGTATTTGTTTTTAATTTATTTAAATCAATAAATATATACAATTCAAGAAAAAAACAATTAATTTAAATAAATATTTCATAAAAGAGAATATCCAAATAGTCAATATACATATAAAAAGTGCTAAGCCTTTCTAATTACCAGGGAAGTGAATTAAAATCACAAAAAGTTATATCAGTTGCCAACATTTAAAAATTGCTGAAAAATTAATTATGGCAAGAACACGGAGCAATAAAGAATCAAATTTATAATTTGATAAAAATAACTGACAAATTTTTTGGAAGTATCAACAGAAACTGAGCATAAGAAGTTCCTACATCCCAAGAATTCCCATTCACAGTCCTTTACTGAAGTAAAATGCATATTTTTATGCACTAAAAAAAGTGTACAAAAATATTTTAAGCAGTGCAATTTATAAGAACTCTAAACTAAAAACAACCACAACTCAATTGTCAAGTGATAATGATACTCAACTCTGCTTTTGTAGTGTAAAAGTGACCATAAACAATATAAATAAATGGTTGTGTCTGTATTCCACCAAACATTATGTAAAACATTATTTATAAAACAAGCATTAGCCAGTATTGTCCCAAAGTCAGTAGTTTGTGAATCTCTACCATAGAGCAAAAAATACACAAACTGCAGCTAAGTATATATAGTGTCACAAATATAATATTGAAAAGAAGTCAGATATAAAATAAATTTATAATTCTAATAAAAGAAACCATGTCTTTTTGGAAAAATGATTGATTTTAGGCATGGAAAAGAGAATATACAAAACGAATCTGAAGCATTTTATATACCAAAAAGTATGAAATTATTAAATTTAAAAAAAAGCAAGATGGGATTTATCAAGGGGGCACAAAAGCCAAAAACTGTAAGAGCACCCAGTGACCAGAACTGGAAAAGTTTAAGCAACAAAACAAATAGCAGAGTACTGGATTGTAACTGAAAGTATAAAATAAATATCCACTAGCACATATAAATAAATGCTTGAATAATAAATAAAGTACAAGAGTCAAATATTTCATACAGAAAAATTTCAAATAATTTAAATAGATTCTGTGCCATCAAGGAAATACATAATAATTCCCTATTCCTTAAAAGCAGGCTTGATTTAATGACTTCCTTTTAAAAAATACATTTTAGGAATGGGTTTAAAAAAAAACAAATTGAGTAACTTTACACAGGTGAGACCTGACAAACACTACTTTGGCCAGGTGACCAAACCTAATATCATCAAGGAAAAGTCATATTTAAAGTATGTGTTCTTGATATAATGTTATGTGAATAGCATTTCACTTCTGTGGGCTTCCTTTCCCAAACTCCAGCTAGTCATGAGAAAAATATCTGACAAATCAAAACTGAGGAACAGTTTATCAAATCCCTGCTTAGTACTTCTCAAAACAGCCAAGGTCATCAAAAACAAGAAAAACCCGAGGAAGAGTTACAGTATAAAGGAGCATACGGAGACATAATTACCAAATGGAATGTAGTATCCTGAGAGGAATCCTGTTATAAGGGAGGAAGGAAGGAAGGAAGGAGGAAGGGAGGGAGGGAGGAGACATTAGGTAAAAAAAAAAAAAAAAAAGAATAGAATTGAAGTTTGAACTGTAACTAATAATATATTAATATTGGTTCATCTTTGTGATAAATATATCACACATTGTAAAACATAAAAAACATGAGAAACTTGGTGCAGGGTATACAGAAACTATCTTTGCAACTCTTCTGTAAATCTAAAATTATTTTATAATAAAAGTTTATTTAAATGTGTAATCTATGATTGAAAAATGCAGTCAAAACCAAACTATAGTGTTTAGATACACATGCTTGAATGGTAAAATATAAAGCAAAGTAGAAAGTGACTGTTTTTTTCTTAAAGTCAGATTAATAATCACCTTGTGAAAAGGGAATAGATAGCAATTGGAAAACAAAATGAAGTGTGCTTTTTGGATGCAGGTAATGTTCTATCTTTTGACCCAGGTAGTGGTATCACAGTATTTACTTTGTGGTAAATTACTGAGCTGCATATTTTTGCATATATTTCTATATTTGTCCCTACTCCTTAAATGTAGGCTGCACATAATGAATTCCTTCCAAAAAATACATTATGAAAATGCGGTAGGGGAAAAAAAAAAAACAGTAACTTTACAGAGGAGCAAAGCACCGCCTCTGCCAGATGACCAAGACTAACATTGTCAGTGATAAGTCATGTTGATAGGATGCAAACTTGTTATGAGGCAATCAATGTAAGTTACACGTCACCTCTGTGGTCTTCCTTTCCAAAACTCATAATTCCTGTCTAATTTGACTAACCAAAACGTATAGTCATTCTAAAAAATATTTGAGCAGTATTTTTGTGCTAAATCTATTTATATCGATTTATCAACTATCTATATCTATCTATATCATCTATCATGTAGCACTGATCTATCATCTATCTATCATTTATCATCTATCTATATCATCTATCTACAAAGAGAGGTACAATCCCAATAAAGTGGGGAAGATTCCAGCAAGGAGTTGCTATGGGTATACCATGAGATAAATTAGTTTAGTCAGATACCGCATCACCAACAGCAGAGAACTCTGCAGGGAAGAGTCCTCACAGAGGTCTTCCAAAGTAGTTCTGCCTGATGATACATGAGAACTAAAAGATGAGGGCTTACCACACAGAGGGCATTGAACAAGATGACACAAATACCATCTAAGGAAACGCCTTTTATTCCTATCTTTTCCTACCCTCAGTTATGATCACTGAGGAGCCAGTTGTAGGAGGAAAAAGAAAAAGATGAAGCAGATTGAAAGAACAGACCATGCCCCCTTTTCCCAATGAGTTTTCCAACTATGGTTTAGGCTTTTTCTGAGAAAAGGGAGAATATTTAAATTGGATATAAGATTGGTGCTTTAAAATTAGACCACACAAAACTTAAGACACAAATTCCATGAAATCTGCACCTGATATTGGCATGATTTTGAGAAAAATTTCTAATTCATGGTTAATTAGATAAAGTAAGATCTCTTTTGCTTGTACTTATTAAACTCACTCTATTAAAAAATGTCATTGCAATATACACCTTAAATAGTTTGACTTAAAACACAGAAATATGCATAAATATATTTATTTTTAAAACTATAATGTGATGATTAAATTTGTTTGCTTTCTTGCATAAGCCACACCTACAACAAATTTTCTATTACATTTTATATTACATTTTATATTTCTTAATCCTAAATCCTTGTAGATATTAATATTTGTAATTTTTGTTTCTCTCAATCATTTTCAGCTTCATAATTTATATCATTAGATAAGTTATTTTTAGCATCTTTTACACTTCTTATGTTTTGATAATATGTATTTGAATATCAGATATATTTGGGAGCAAATACCAATGACATTAATCTTTTTTTTTTTTAAGAGGCAGTATGTCACCTGTCACCCAGGCAAGAGTGCAGTGGCACAATAAGAGTTCACTGCAGCCTGCAACTCCTGGGCTCAAGTGATCCTCCTGCCTCAGCCTCCCAAGTAGCTAGGACTACAGGCATGGATCATCATGTCAGGCTAAGTTTTTTACTTTTTGAAGAGAAAATATCTTGCTACCTCACCCAGTCTGGTTGTGAACTCCTGGCCTCAAGTGATCCTCCCACTTCAGCCTCTCAAGTAGCTAGGACTACAGGTATGCATCACCATGTCAGTCTAATTTTTTTACTTTTTGGAGAGATAGGGTCTTGCTACCTCACCCAATCTGGTTGTGAACTCCTGACCTCAAGTGATCCTCCCACCTCAGCCTCCCAAAGTGCTAGGATTATTGGCATGAACCACTGTGCCTGGTATAATGACACTAATCATTGATAGACTTTCAAAAACTAGTGTGGACAAAGTTTTTGAGTATTCATTAGCATGTCTTATGGAGTTAATAAATTCTAAACAAACTTAGTGTGTCACTTAAGTGGAAATTATTTAAAAGTTTTCTACTACGTAGAGTTTGTATTATCTTTAAGTTTCCTAGTGGTGATGTCATAGATGCAGTTTGATGTCTCTGGAGCTCTGGAGGAAGGTCTCCAACCGTATGTATAAACTTGGTCAATTTCAGCACACAGGTATTTAAAGCTATGAGAAACTATGAGATTACCTGGGAACAGAAAAGAAAGAAATAAATGAAAAAAGCCTGAGGGCAAAGAAATTGCAGACATTAGAGTCAGTACACAGGATGCAGCATTGGGCATGTAAGAAAAGAGCAGTGACTGAGGTAGGAAGAAATTCAGGATAATTTGATATCAGTCAAACTTGAAGACATTATATTGAGAAGGTAAAGGAAAATGTGAGCTGTGGAGCATGCTGCTGACAGTTCAAATATGATGAAAATTAAAAATTGACCATTGGACTCAGTGCTCTTGTGAAGACGTGAGCCAGATGGTAAAAGTTTGGAAAGATAATGAGAGAGAAGGGCATTGAAATAGCAATATAATCTATATACTCAAGTCATTTTGATGTGGAAAGGATTGGGAAGTGAATAGAAGAGAAGGAGATTCTGAGAAATATTTGAATACATACACTATTTTAGGGTAGTGATATAGTAGATAGGGCTCATTTTAAAATGTCTAAGAGAATGTGGTTAATCAAAGACAAAAAAAACCTTGTAAAAAAATAAGTGTGAGTACTACCCTTTATGAAGAAATTTAACTCCTCATAACAAGAGGTACATGGCAAGATAAACACACCCCTATCTAAGATACAATACTTTTTGCAGAGAAGTTCTAGGTGTAGTTAATTAATGGTTTCTGTTTTCTTTTAAATATGATACAACATCATCCACTAACAGTGTTTGTGTTGGTCTTGGTAATGGGGACAAAGATTTTATAAAAATTTTATTACAGATGAGAGAAAAGGTAAATAAAACTGTCTTTTTAAAGGTTAAAAGTAAGGTTCTGGGGAGATATTTCAGGACTGCTTGTTTAACATCTGTTTGAGGTTTGACAACATGTATTTAGAGTAAAACTGTCCACCTATCTTATTTAAGTTTCTTCTGTAAATTTAAACTGTTCAGTTGCAAGCAAATAAAAAACAAATATTTGAATATGATTTTCCCCAAAATGAAAACTTTTCGATATTTTTAAGGGAGATATTATGATGATTGGCCAAACTATAATCTGGACAACAAAGGCAGTAAAGTATATTTATGGATTAGAAGAATATCACAGAGTTAATGGACTGAAGTTTAATATTAAATGTTTAAAAATAGAATGTTTTCAGACAATCTTGTTATTATTCTCTACATGAAGACATAGCTTTATCAAATTGACTTTTTCAGGACATCAAAGACAAAACTTATTATTCAAATATCTACCTTCCCTCTTATTTAGAGGGGTGCCAAAATACAACTTAACCTATTATTTGGACAGGTGTATCCATATAACCCCATTGTAGATTTCCAACCATTGAAATGAGGATGTTGATTCATGAAACAGGTTCAATACTGTCTAATGTTTGGCAAATGGGATGTGAATGGATGTGGAGTGCTTAAAACTGAAACTAGAAATTAGGGCATTGTTGTAAGGCAAGGTCAGTTAAGACATTTTTAAAAATGTGACCAATACTTGAGAATGTCAATGTTGCTTATCATGGTTCTAGTTTTGAAGATGAGCTTTTTGGTTATAGTTTGCATGATATTAAAAAGTCATAATATTGCTAAAATAATGTTTGATTTGGAGCAGCCCTTTTTAATTTGTTCATATTCTCTCAGCCAGGAGCATTGATTATGGCCTAATTGCAGCTTCTTTTGCTTCCAATTGTGTGTTCCCATTCATTTCTTTCTACAGGCAGCTTTCAACCACATGCATAATTGTATCTAATTTTATGAGTCTCAAATTCGGATTGTGATGACTAAATGAGATTCTTTGTTTATTGCATGCTTAGCTCTCCTCCACATCAAAATTTCTACAAATAATTAGGTCTTTTCTTTAAAAAAAATATTTTATATATTAAAGTTCGACGAGTTCTAAGGCCCAATTGAAATATCATTTTGGAGCTAGAACAGCATTAACCACAAGACCTGCTTTCATACAGGAAGACAAATCATCTTGGTATTTCGAATGCTATTAATTAAAATGATATTCAGATATGTAGCATTTGAAAGAGACAAGTTTGAAGGACATTTTTTAATAGTCCCCTAGATGAAGCCGGTTGTTGTCTCAGTTTTCATAAAACCAATCACACGTCACATCGTTAGAGAGGGAATATCCGGGCATATGGATTTGGTACATATGTCATCCTATAAAATTACTGTCAAAATGCAAGATGAGAATTACAAGAAAAATGCACCAAAATAATTTCAAAAAACAGTTATCTCTCCCAAGATCCTAGGCAGTCACTGTAGAGCTTCCTGGCAGCATAAAACAGCGGGAGCCAGCTAATGAGGCAAGTCATCCGTTATCATTGCTGTGCTTAGCCTGATTTAGTTATCTGAATCAAAATGACAGATTCAGGAGGAAGGCTCCTGGGAACTTGACTGAAAATGTTATGTTGATGTAACCATGCATTGATCAGTCTGGTGGAGTGCTTCTTAGTCTCCATGCCAACAATAAAAAGAAACAACAAATACTGGGTTAAAGGGCATGCTTTAGGAAAACAGATATTGGGCAAGATATTTTCTTTATAAACAGGCTGAGTTAAACATTGAAATAAGCTCCATGCCCTGCCCAACTCAGGGCTTCTCAACACATAAGAGGTTTTATAAAGTAATTTCAGCTTGTCAGGAACAATTTTCCTCTTTCCCTTTAGGATTACTTATAACTTTAGCTTTTGCAACTATAACCCATGTTATTGGCAGCCTATTAACTTTATTCCAGTGTGAAAACTGAAAGAATTAACTCTTTCTGTCCTCTCCTAATCCTCTACTGTTCTCCAAAGCCAGTAGTAGACAGCTGTTTTTAAAGTGCATTTGACATGCTTGGCATGAATTTAAGAGGCTTGATAAAAGAGGTACTAAAAATAAGAGAAAGAAAGAATCCAAATTACCTGAGGGGAATACATGCTGTTGACAAATAGCTTTGTCTGCTAGTCCTTGGTTTGAGAAAGATTTTTGATATTTTTGATCAGTGGACTAGACAGATTTTTCTTGTTATGGAAAAACTATCAACATTCAGAAAATAGCATAAAGGGTACACTAAAGCCACATATGATGAAGAAAAGATTGCTCTTCTAAAGATAGAATAGCTCATTGCACAAACCTCATTCAATCAAAGATAATAGAACTGAAGATAGTTTATAAAAGAAGATTTTTGGGGGGACATATGCACAAGTTTTCATTATAGGACATGAACAGAACCACGAATAGAGAAATTCACACATATTCCTCCATTCTATGTGTCTGGTTTATTTTATGCTAAAGAGTAGAAATGTATAAAACATCTTTAACTACTCCCCTGGAGTCATTTAAGTTGATTTGGGCATCGCATTAGGATTTAACAATTTTCTAAACTGATCCAATTTAATGCTTTTTAAAGAACTCACTTTCTTGGTCTTTTAAGCAGCCTCTCCACGTCCCCAAAACAAAGTGCCCAGCTGTATAAATGAATGAAATAAGGGTCTACAGGAAGCCAAAAACCTAATTTTAACCACATGCTGGAAAGTAGGAGAATTTATCTGTTTCATCCAAGCCCCCGCCCCCGCCCGAATGGGAACTCTGCCTTTCTTGGTCATTTTTTTTTTTTTTCTGTACTGTTGATTCATTATTTAATCTAGACTGAGGACACTTATAATGATATGCAGGCAGTACTTCATCTATTATCACCTCTTTCCAGGATGCCCTTTATAGTGGATACTGAGAGGCCCTGACTTCTACACACCTAGTCACAACACAGGGATCTGCAGCCATCCTCTGGAAACCCTTAGAATAGTCAAGCTTTTGAACAAACACCAGAACAACAACTGGCCTGCTCCAAGCTGGAGGTTGGGCCAGATGGACCTGGGTAAGTTTTGCTGTTATCTGTCCTGCTCTGAGAACAGGTTTCCTTGTGGTAGTCTGTACTGATTTCTGAAGTTCAGCACCTCAGATGCTAATCACATCCATATGCTCTAAGAAAGATCCATGCATCTCTTGTTAGGGGATTGAGTTATTCTAAAGACCTGCTCCTCTCCTATCATGCTCATGGTGTTTTCATTGTTCTTCTGTATTTTTCTCAGTATTCTTAATGTATTATTTCCTTACCTGACATCTCTTTGCTCAGCTTCCTTTATAAAATTCTCATGGCTTTCACTGTGACGTGAGGGTTCTTGCAAAATACTTTAGGACTCAATTAAAAGTATGTGAATGAAACACATGTTAAGCTGAGGAACACTGAAGATTGGTTCCCTAAACATAAAGAACAATCCACCGTGTGAGCTAAGAAACACACAAAAGTTATGAGACAGGAAAATATACAATATTGGGAAGAATAAAATAATCATTTCTGAGTTCCCTTCAGGTGTTAATCAAAGCCATGAAAGCTCAGAGCAAGATTTAAATCAATGCAAACAAGCTTTGTGTGTATGTGTGTGTGAGTGTGTGAGTGTGTGTGTATGTGTGTGTGAGTGTGTGTGTGTGTGTGTGTGTGTGTGTGTGTGGGTGTGGGTGTGTGTGTACATTCAGTGGGGGGTTGTAGATTCTGTGAGGTAATTGTCCAGACATAGACTCTTTTCCCCCTCTACCTGGCTTCTTTCTGTTCCTTTTCTCAGAGATCAGCCTCTGACCAAGGCTGGTCTCTGAAGGATATTCATAATGCATATTCCCAGCAATAAACCACAGGAGGCAAAGGATACAGCAGAGCTGAGAACACTGTGAACAGCACCCCTACTCAGTGTAATTGTAAACAATGCGTAGCAATTTGAATGATTAACTTGCTTGATTATAAAATTGTTTGCTGTACTGCACCGAAACGTGGATCCTTTCTTCACCAATTGGCCACCATTGATACCTCCTGTAAGTTCTAATAAGCCAATATTTTTCCCTCCAGGTGACCTCTTTGGAAAAGGTAAAGAATATTACATGCAAGCCTTCTCAGCTTTGGGGTTACTGCATTACATTCTCTTTAGAGCACATCATACAATCCTATGAGCTTGAGCTCTTGCACGATGACATTCAGTTTCAAGTCTAGAGGGTTCTGCTCCAGATGAAGTTAGCAGAGAGGAGGAAATACAATGCTGCATACCCAAAATTCTGTGGATCCTCTAGGAACGCTTAAAAAACAGATCATAGTATAGTGAAACTTTAAATGCAGATATTTTATTGATAATTTTTGCAAGTGTAAGTGGTTTATGAACTTTATCAATTCTTTCTTAATTCTTCCATGAGCTCTTTTTTAAGGAAACGCATTTGCATTCTTTTCTGTTCCTTAACACTGTCTTCATTTCTTCCATTCTGCTCTCTAAATCCTTTATTCACTACATGAACGATAGCCAAAACAAGCTTTGTCTTCTGTTTCTACAAAAGATTAATAGATTTCTTTCTTTTAAGGTTTATATTTAAATGATGACTGAAAGATCATGCTGAAAAGTTGTTGGAATGTGCACATTTTGATAAGTCAAATTTCCCCAAATATCAGCAATTACAAAACAACCCAAACCTTTAATAGTTATAGTTTCATGCAGGGATGTTTTATAGAGCCACCTGGTTCTACTGGATAAGGACAGTTACTCAAGCTTCATTGTTTTAGATTTCCTATGGCTTTATGTTCTTTAGGACAGCAAATTAAAAACTGTCACATTTTTTATCACTGTATTTCATCGTCTATGTATTTAAAGACATCCTAAACTTGACCCTGATGATCCAGCCACTACACAGAAAGCACACTACTCAAAATACAAAATAAACTAATATATGCTGGCAAAGTGAAAATTGAATTCATGTTTACTTTTTGAGATTTCTTCTGCAGAGAAACACAACAATCAAAAGCTGAGTGAAAAGCATTTGGAATTTCAAACATAAGTAATTTAGTTATGGCTTCTTTCTTATAAAATAAAACAAAAACCAAAACAAGCTAACTAAATAAAAGAAAATAAATGAGAAGCCACCTTGATTTATTAAAGGAGAAGAAAAGAAGTGCATTGTTTGCCAAACAAGAAACTTCCAACAGGATATGTGCAAACTTAAGAGAAAATATTCCAAATCTGGAGAATGTCTGTTCAGATATGTTTCTCTGACCCTTCCTTCCTTCCTTCCTTTCTTCTTCTTTCTCTCCTTTCTTCTTTCTTCCTTTCTTCCTTCTCTTCTCCTTTCCTTTCCTCTCCTCTCCTCTCCTCCCCTCTTCCCTTCTCTTTTCTAAATCCTTTATTATACTATATACAAGAACAATAGCCAAACAAACTTTGCCTTCTGTTTCTATGGAAGACTAATAGTTCTATTGCTCTTAGAGTCTATATGATGAATGAGAGATCATTCTGACCCCTCCTTCCCTGACTCTCCTTCTCTCTTTCCCTCTCTCCCTTCCTTCCTCCTTTATTTCTTCCTCTCTTTCTCCCTCTTTATTCTTTTTTTCTATTTATCTCTTTCTGTATCTGTCTCTTTTTTTCCTCTTTCTCTGTCTTTCAAGCTCTCACCTTTGCTCTCATACTTAGAAACTGTCAACTGAATCCATGTTATCTTAGAACACTAGAAAATCAGCCTAGATGAAGAGAAAGAATTCCAATGAAATTGATGTATTCAGTTCCGTTTTGGAGATGCTGGATTTTCAAATAGGATAGTCACTAAAAAAGTATATATTTCATCAAATTTTTTAGGTACATATTTTGAGAGAAATTAGAATACCAAAAGTTAGTTCAATCCCAAACATTTCCCAGGTGTCTCCACTTGCCAGACTCAAGTCCACATGGATTTAGTTAGTCATATCTTCAGCAGATAAGGCCTTGTCCACAGAAAAGGAACAATAATATGTGGCAAAGGGTAGAGCAATTCTAAGAACATTGTAGATACACGTGTTCCCTTAAAGAAATAAAAAAGGCACAGTATTTACTTCTTGAATGAAGATTGATCACATATTCTAATCGGAAGCAAATGCCAAAAATTCATTAAAACCTTTTCAGAGACACAGAGTGGCCAGAATGTCTCAAGTTTTGGTACCAGTCCTGAAAAGAAAGAGCTAGCCTCCTTCTCCCCTAGAAGAAAAATTTTTGTAGTATTATGATAGGTGTCCAGGATCTACTTATGAGTGAGCACATGTGGTACTCAGTTTTTTGTTTCTGTGATACATCACTGAGTATGATGGACTCCAAATCCATCCAGGTTTCTGTGAAGTCCACAGTTTTGTCCTTCTTTACAGGTGCATAATATTCCAAAATGTATATGTACCAACTTTTAAAAATCCAGTCCAGTTTCATTGGGCAGCACAATTGATTCTATGTTTTTGCTATTGTGAATAGCTCTGCAATAAACATGCATATGTAGGTGTCCTTTTTGAATAATGATTTGAGTTCCTCTGAGTATGTTCTCAGAGGGGATTTCCTGGGTCATATGGAAGGTCAACTTCTAGTTCTTTTAGAAATTGCCACACTGTTTTCCACAAAGATTGAACCAGTTGGCACTTCCATCAACAGTATAGAGGCATTCCTTTTGCTCCACATCCTCACCAACATCTGTTGTTTTTTGTTGTATCAAAAATGGTCATTCTTACTGGGGTTAGGTGGTATCACAGTGTAGTTTTGATTTACATTTCTCTGATGATTAGTGAAGCTGAGCATGTTTTCATGTGTCTGTTGGATGCTCATATATCTTCTTTTGAGAAGTGTCTATTCATGACTTTTGCCCACTTTTTGATGGGGTTTTTTGTGTTTTTTCCTTTCAGCACATTTGAGTTCCTTATAGATCCTGGATGTTAGGCCTCTGTTAGATATACAGTTGGCAAATATTTTTTTCCATTCTGTGGACTGCCTCCTAACTCTCTAGATGGTTTATTTTGCTTTGCAGAAGCTTTTCTGTTTGATAAGGTCCCACTTGTCTATCTTGTCATTTATGGCATCGACATCTGGGATTTTGATCAGGAATTGGTTGCCTATTCCAATTTCCATAAGGGTGTCTTCTGTGTTTTCTAAGATTCTTATACTTTGAGGTTTTACATTTAGGTCTTTGGTGTACTTGGAGTTAATTTTTGTATGATGATAGGTAGGGATCCTGTTTCGCTCTTCTGCATGTGGTCAGCCAATTTTCCCAGTACTATTTACTGAATAAGTTTTCATCTCCCCAACAGTTGTTGGTGGAGACTTTGTTGAAGACGAGTTGGTTGAGAAATTGAGGTTTTACTTCTAGAATCTCTATCCTGTTCCATTGGTCTATATGACTATTTTTGTACTGATACCGGTTGTTTCGATTATTGTAGCCTTATAGTAAAGTCTGGCAGTGTGATACCTCATGCTTTGTTTCTTTTGCTAAGGATTGTTTTGGCTATTTGTGGTCATTTTTGTTTCCATATGAATTGCTGAATTGTTGCTTCCAGGTGAGAAGAATGATTATGGTAATGTAATGGGTATTGCATTGATTCTGTAGATTGCCTTATGTAGGATGAATATCTTAACGAAGTTGATTCTTCCAATCCATGAGCATGGACTCTTTTTCCATCTCTTTGTGTCTTCTTAGATTTCTTTGAGCAGTGTTTTGTCATTTTTGTTGTTAAATCTTTCATTTCTCTGGTTAGGAAAATGCCAAATTATGTCCCTTTTTTTTTTTGCAGTTATTGTGAATAAAACTGCACTTTTTATTAGATTCTCTCTTTGCTGTTGGTGTATAAGAATGCAGCTGTCTTTTGCATGTTGATTTTATTTTATTTTATTTTATTTTTGAGTTGGAGTCTCACTGTCGCCCAGACTGAAGTGCAGTGGCCACTCCTGGCCACCGCAGCCTCGACCTGCTGGGGCTCCGGCAATCCTTCCACCTCAGCCTTCCAAGTAGCTGGAATTACAGGTGCATGCTCCTATGCCTGGCTAATTTTTTGATTGATTGTAGAGATGAGGTCTCACCAAGTTACCCAGGTGGGTCTAGAACCCGCGGGCTCAAGCAATCCACTACGTCAGCCTCCCAAAGGCTCAGGATTATAGGCTGAGCCGCTGAGCCACCGAGCCCGGCTGCATGTTGATTTTATACCTTGAGACTCCACCATAGTTCTTAATCAGTGAAAGGAGGTTTTTGACAGATTCCCTTGAGTTTTCCAGGTATAGAATCATATCATCAGCAAAGAATGATAACTTAACTTCCTCTTTTCCCATTTGGATACCCTGATATCCTTCTCTTGTCAGATTGCTCTAGCTAGGACTTCCAACACTATGTTGAACAGAGTGGGTGAGAGTGGGCAGCCTTGTCTTGTTCCGGTTTTCAGGGGTAATACTTCCAATTCCTGTCCATTGAGTAATATGTTTACTGTGGGTTTATCATAGATGGCTTTCACTATTTTGAGGTACGTTCCTTCTATACCTAGGTGTTCAAGGGTTTTTTAATCAAGAATGAATGCTGGATTTTATTGAAAACCTTTTCTGCATCTAATTATATAATCATGTGGTTCTTATTTTTACATCTGTTGAGGTATGTAATTACATTTCTGGTCTTGTGGACATTAATCCAGTCCTGCATCCCAGGACTGGTCATGGTGGACAATTTTTGAGATGTATTGTTGGATCTGATTTGCTAGACTCTTGTTGAGAATTTTTGCATCTATGTTTATTGAGGATCTTGACCTGTAGTTCTCTTTCTTTGTTGGGTCTTTGCCTGGTTGGGTATTAGTGTGATGTTAGCTTCATAAAATGATTTGGGGAGAGTTCTGTCTTTCTTAATTGCCTGGAATACTTTCATTAGAATTGATATCAGCTTTTCCTTGTATATTTTGTGGAATTCTTCTGGAAAGTCGTCTGGTCCAGGTCTTTTTTTTATAGGAAGTTTTCTTATGATGGAGTCAATTTCCTAGGTTGTTATTGGTCTATTTATGGTCTTTATTTCAACCTTGGAATGTTGTAAGATGTCAGAAAGTTCTCCATTTCATTTAGGTTTTTGGAATTTGTTTCTATACAGTGTGTGCATTGTAATCTTTGATAATCTTTATTTCTTTGGAATCAGTTGTGACTTGAACTTTTGCATTTCTGGTTGTGTTTATTGGGGCTTTTGTCTCTTTTTCTTGGTCAGTCTGGCTAGGGGTTCATCAATCTTGTTTATCCTTTCAAAGAACCAGCTTTTTTGTTGTTGATTTTTTCTATGATATTTTTGTCTTTTATGTCCTGTATTTGGGCTTTTGCTTTGGTGATCTTTATTCTTCTGCTGAGTTAGAATTTTGGTGGTCTTGTCTTTCCAGCTCCCTTGGGTGATTTGTCAGGCTCTTGACTTGTGATCTTTCTATTTTATTGATGTGTGCTTGTAGAAATATACATTCCCCTCTAAGTACTGTTTTCATGGTATCCCAGAAGTTTTGGTAAGATGTTTCTTTGCTTTAATTTGTCTCCAAGAATCTTTTAATTTCTGTTTTGATTTCTATGTTGATCTAGTAGTTGTTCAGTATTATGCAGTCTAGTGTCCATGTCTTTGTGTGTTTGGGGGTAATTTTGTTGGAGGTGATAATTATTTTCATTTCACTGGGGTCTAAGAATGTGCATGATAGTATCAATCTTATGCAATTTGTTTATGCTTGATTTATGGGCAAGGATGTGGGAGTATATTCCATGTGGCGATGAGTAGAATGTATATTCTGTGGTTTTTGGGTGAAGTGTTCTGTATTTATTAAGTCCATTGATCAAGTATCAAGTTAAGGTTCCAGATCTCTCTATTGATTTTTTGCTTTGATGATCTATCTAGGGTTGTTAGTGGGGCATTTAGTTTCTCAGTTATGACAGTGTTAGAGTCAATATCCTTTTTTAGTTTACTTAGTAGTTACTTTATAAATCCAGGTCCTCCTGTGTTGGGTACCTATATATATTTAGGATGGATATTTATTGTTGATGGATTTAACTTTTTATCAGCTTGTAATGTTCTTCCATATCTTTTTTAACTTTTGATAGCTTGAAGGTTGTTTTGTCCGATATTAAAATTGTGATGCCTGCCTTCTTTTGTTTTCCATTTGCCTGAAAGTTTGTTTTCCATCCTTTAACTTTGAATCTGTGGGTGTCCCATGTAGTGAGATGAGCTTCCTGGGGGCAGCATATAATTGAATCATGTTTTTAAAATCCAGTTTACCATTCTGTGTCTTTTCAGTGGTGGATTTAATACATTGATGTTCAGGCTGATCATTGAAATGTGAGAGTTTATCCCTGTCATGAGGCTTTTATAAGGCTGTTTTGTTTTCTTTTACCTTTTGGTTTGATATATGTGTATGTGTTCAATTTTACAGTCATGGGGTATGTGGTGTTGAATCTTTGTTGTCCTGCATTCTTGGGGAGTACATTGTTGTTCTTTATTTTATTTTATTTTTATTTTGTGTGTAATACCTTCTTGAACATCTCTTGTAGAGCTGGTCTGGAAGTAGAATAATCTTTTTGGAATTTGATGTCTGGGAAGGATTTTAATTCTCAATCACTGATGAAGCTGAGCTTGGCTGGGTAGGAAATTATTTATTGGATTTCTTTTTTTTGAGTTGGAGTCTCACTGTTGCCCAGACTGGAGTGCAGTGGCCATTCCTGGCCACTGTAGACCTCGACCTGCTGGGCTCCAGTGATCTTTCCGCCTCAGCCTTCCAAGTAGCTGGAACTACAGGTGCACGCTACCACACCTGGCTAATTTTTTTGATTTATTGTAGAGATGAGGTCTTGCTTGCCAAGGTGGGTCTCAAACCCACAGGCTCAGGCAATCCACTCACCTCAACCTTCCAAAGGTGTGGGATTGCAGGCTGAGCCACTGAGCCTGGTGAAATTTTTTATCTTTGAGGACTTTGAAAACTGGACTTCACTCTCTTCTAGTTTCTAGGGTTTCTGCTGATAAATCTGCTGCTGTTCTCATTGGTCGTCTCCAGTAGGTAGTCTGAACTTTCTCTCTTGCTGTCTTTAAGATATTTTTCTTTTATACCTACTTAGGTACATAACTATGTGTC
This sequence comes from Carlito syrichta, assembly GCF_000164805.1. Lineage (NCBI taxonomy): Eukaryota > Metazoa > Chordata > Mammalia > Primates > Tarsiidae > Carlito > Carlito syrichta. The sequence continues at coordinate 202,410 of NW_007231587.1, read as the reverse complement.
TAGGGGTTTGTCTTCTCATTTGATGTCTTGCAGGGGTACTCTGACTCTCTTGTGGTTGAATGGTTGCATATTTGGTGAGATGGGGAAAGTTTTCCTGGATAACTTCCTGGAATTATTGTTCCAAGGTGTTCTCTGTTTCCCTTTCTTCTTCTGGGATTCTGATCACATTTAAGTTCAACCTTTTGATATAATTACACATCTCTTAGAGGCTGTGTTTTTTCTTTCTGAGTTTTCTTTCTATATTTTTTAGCAGATTAGGTTAATTCCATTATTTGGTCTTCAAGCTCTGAGATTCTTTCTTCTGCTTGGTTAATTCTACTTTCCATGCTTGTCATCTTATTTATTTCTTGGATGAAATTTTTTATGGTCAAAATCTCTGTTACAAGTTCTTTCATACTCACTCTTTCCATCCATTCCCTAATCTTTGTTGTCTTCTAGGGTCAATCATTGATGATTTCTGTTATTTGGGCTCTGAGGTTTGATTTTTTTGGGGCATTGCCTGTTTGGTACACTGGGAATTATATGTGTTCTTCCATTGATTTTTCTTCATTTGTGATAGATCTCTTTCTATTCTTGTTAATTCTGATTTCAGTTGTAGTGGTCAGGTTTTTCACTTCTGTTGTATGCTCAGCCCTCTATTCTCCCCTGATCAGAGATTCCAAATTTGTTTTTTTTGAAACAGGGCTTGGGGTGGGAAGCTTTGTTCTTTCTTGTATTTTTGAGAGTAGAATAAGTTGGAGGGAGGGGAACTAGGACTCAGAAACTACTTACAAGTCACATTTTCCTGAGACCCACCACCACAGTATATGATGATGCAATGGGTATCTGTGTTTATCCCCTGATTCCAAGAAAAAGTAGCAGTATTGAGGAGAATAGAGAAAAGTAGAATGAACTAGGACAGCAAAATGATAAAAATAAAAAAAAATCACAGAATAACAAAAGTAAAAACAAGTACAAAACAAAAAAATTGACAGAAAGAAAAAAAACAAAAAACAAAAGAAACATAAAAAACCAAAACACACACAACCCCCCCAAAACAGGAAATCTGAAACACACACACAACAAACAATGAAAAAGCAAGAAGAAAAAAAAAGGAGGAGGAATGTAAATTGAACTCTATCTTTCTCTCTCTCTCTCTCTCTCTCTCACACACACACACACACACACACACACAAAACTAAACTAAACTAAAACAAAAGAAGAACAACAAGAAAAAAAAGGGAGAAGTGGGAATGCAAAATGAACCCTCACATGCACATTCACACACATACACTAAACCAAAGACAAAAACCTAAAAAGAATAAACAAAAAATCTCCCCCCAAAAAAAACAGAAAAAAAAGGGAAGAGGAAATGCAAATTGAACCCTCACACATACATTCACACACAAACACAAAACCACAACAAAAGAACAAAAAAAGAAAAAAAAATTTCTGGGCACAACCCACCTTTTTATGACAGGTTCTATCCCTCTCAGCTGCTCACAGGTAAGCTCACCTGCAGTCTCCTGCTGGGTTGTGGGCTCATTCACAATCTCAGTGGCACAGTGGCCCAGAAGAGGACAAGGGGGCAGTGAGCATGGGTAGGGTGTCGGTTCTCCCTTCCCACTCTTGTAAGGGCAATGGGATCCCCCCCTATGGGGAGGTGCAGGATTATCTCCTCCCCAAATGCTGGCAGCTGGTATCCCAACCAGGCTTATCTTAGAGTAGAGCCCTCCTATTGTGGTTGCCATCTGGCTCTACCTGGGTTCTTCCTTACAGTTGTGTCCCAACTATGTGGGTCTGACATTCAAAAGATTTCTGGAGAGGGGATAATTGGGTCAGCCCAGGACTCACCACTGGGGGGGATCTTCCCTGTCCTTTTCTGGTCACACTTTTTGTCCTGTGGCTAGGTCAAGGTGTGTGTGGGTGCTGAGACTCCCCACTCGTCCTGCCCCTCTGAAGTTTGTGATTTCAGGATATTCCCTCTGGGTTATGATCAACCCCAGAGTAGTTAACCTGCCAGTCACAGACAGTAGGTCTGTTGCTCCATGATGAGCAAGCTAGAGCACTTCTCTGCCCAGTTTTCAAGATGGTGGTGGGGTGCCTGTATCATCTCCAGTGAAACTCTACCCCTGATTCTCTTGCTGTGCTCCCTCCACAGCCCTCACTGGGAGTGTCCAGCCTGGTACTATGGTAGTAGGGCAGTCTGGAAATGGCATTTGCTCCTGGCAACCTCTTCTCAAGAAAAGTTTTGTTGGTTTTAGAAAATGATGTTCAGTTTCCGTGCCCCAGAAAGTGCTAGGACCCAAGCAGAGCAGCTGTGACACCTTCTGCATCACCAGGAAAGTCCTGACCACTTGCTCTCGAGTCCCCACTTGTGAGTCAGTCACTTACACATCCACTTACACACAGATACATATGAAAATTTATTCATACTCTCACTCACACAGGGACTCAAACAATCTAACTGTCTCTACTGCCATCTTTTCCAGAACAATCTTATGTCAACAATGAAGAAAATGATGTTTACAAACTAGGTTTATAGATGCACATGTGTAATTTAAACTAGGTAACCCTTTATATTTTCATACTCTCAAAGAATATAAAATTGTTCTATGCTATACATGTGTGATATTTGCATTTAACCATTTTTACTTTTTTTCCCTTTCAGATCATTTGGGAATGTAGAACTCCTACCTCAGACCAACATTAAAAAAAAAAAAAACCTAAGGTAATAGAGAAGGACTTAGAATTAAACAATTAGGAAAGTTGCCATTCAGTCTTTTTTCTATGACATTGCATGGAAATTCCTTGAAGTTAAATCTGAATCTATTTCCCATCATTTCCCAGATATGTTTTTTAAAAAGTCTATATTATTTGTAAATAATATATTCAGTTGCAAATTGCATCAACACCTAACTTTATATATGTGTATATATATATAATTGCTTAAATATATTGCTGATTTGGCATCCTTTTCTATATTCCAGTCACTTGAAAAAAAGAAACATTTGTTTTTCTTGAATTGCTCTTATGCTTAACTCCACAGATTCAATTGAAGAGCTCATGTTTTCTAGTCAATATTCTAACAAGAAAAGGAAAAACATTTTGACAGATTTTTTCCTTGGAGGATTTTGGTTTAATCCTTTATGCAAAAAGAATACCAGATTAATGATAACCAAGAAGCAAGAAATATTCTTTCTGGTCTCTGAGCAGTGAAAATGACACATGATTGTGTATGGTGTTATGTAGACTCCTCAATTCTCAACAGAATTTGAAAGACTTGAAGCCAGCAATGTATTGCTTTTCTACTGCATGAAAGTCATTTTAAGTATACGAACTTGACGGTTTTCTACCAAGAAACATCATTTTAAAGCTTTCTTTTATCCTTATGGGTAAAAGAACCAAAACATGGAAAAGATTTTAAAAGTCATTTGGGGGGGTATGAGGAGCCCACATTGTACTGCAATCTCTACAAACACACACACACAGAGAGAGAGAGAGAGAGAGAGAGAGAGAGAGAGAGATTTAGCCTCAGCCTCAGATATAAGATATAAAATCATTCATTGTCTAGTCTTGAAATATTATCTAGCCTTTTAGGATAAATTAACCCCACACAGCAAGCTTAGCTGATAGGTTTTTTGGTTTTTGTTCTGGTATAATGAATATGACCAATTGATCAATTAATAGTGGCTAATGGACTACAGACTGAGAATACTTTGAAGGTATATCTGTGCTCCAGAGAAAATCCTGCTAACAGCAAATAACTTTTAGACATTACATGCCTAGATATAAAAGGCTTGAGAAAATCTCTTTAACTTGTTTAATAACATTTCAATAACTTATTAACCATTGTCCAAAACTGTGGATTTTGTAGTAGTGTGGGGATGAAGAGAACAGGTCTTGTGGTCACACTACTTATTCTTGATTCCAGACTCCAAAATGAGTAAGTAGCTCTAAAACTTTGAATAACCTACCAAAACTTTTTGTGCCTCTTTTTTATACTTAATATGGAGGCAATGAAATAATATTCTGATGTCATGATTTTTATGAATCTTTTTTTTTAATTTTAAAGATGTGGGATACAATTTAGGGTTAAGTATACAAATGTTTGTTGTGCAGGTACCCTTGTTCATGAGGTATGCCTTTCCTTCCTCTGGCAGTTTTCCTCAACTGCCAATCCCACCCCCCATTCCCTGGGAGTTTCCCACTACTGCCAATTCCTTTCTTATAGTATTATGATAATTGTTCAAGGTCCACTTATGAGTGAGAACATATTGTACTCTGTTCTTTGTTTCTGTGATGGATCACTGAGTGTGATGGAGTCTAAATCTATCCAAGTTGCTGCAAAGTCCATATGTTTGTCCTTCTTTATGGCAGCATAATAGTCCATTGTGTATATGTACCACATTTTTTTATACAGTCCAGTTTCGATGGGCAGCATGGTTGGTTCCATGTTTTTGCTATTGTGAATAGAGTTGCAACAAACATGTGTGTGCAAGTATCTTTTTTGTAGAATGATTTGAGTTCCTCTGGGTATATTCCCAATAGGGGGATTGCTGGGTCAAATGGAAGGTCAATTTCTAATTCCTTCAGAGATTTTTATGAATCTTAACTGAATTACCACCTGCAAAGTATTTGGTACAGTTCCAGGTACAAGACAGCTAACACATTTTCAGCAACTGTTAATTATTTTTACTATTACTTTAAGTAGTTGAAAATAGAAGTAAATTTTAAAATACATGAATATGAATGCTATTCCTTCACCTTTTCTATTGATGCTATAATTTCATAAACTTAACTGTTTGATTAAAATATTAGTTTAATTTTATTAAATTCACACTCATAAGGAGTTAGATCATGATGCAGTCTGTAACCCTAATATTGTTAATGTGATTTTGTTTTTTTACGTCAAGTTTAATCTCCCTAGCTTTAAATGCACATTATTTAGTAAAGGAACGTAGGACATAAGGATGAATATCATGAGAACTGTTTTTAGAATAACATAACATACTGAACTGGCATATACATGTTAAGGACAAATTTCATTTTTCAGTAAAATAAATATTTGAGGAGAATATCACTGAGCATGTTGGGTAAAAGGGAAGAAATGTTAGGTGATTGGAAAAAATTGTGCTTGTTTTGTATTATTCTAGAGCTGGACCACCTAGAGCTGTGCTCTCTCCTCAGTACACCATGCTTTCTGCTGTCAATATTTGTCAGATTTTTTTCTAGTCCATTCCTGAAACCATATAGTTATTCTTGCAGATCAGGCAACTAAGATAGAGCTGCAGTACATTTTTGCATTTTTTCTTCTATATTTTATCCAACTAAAACTACCAGAGACTACATTACAGTCATTCAATCTTAGATATGATTTCATTTACTTTTTAGTAAGCTATTGGAAAAAACTCCAAAATATGGCGGGCAGGTTGGGATTTATTTGATTGTTCTCCTTGTCTATAACATGCTATTAGTATTTGTAAAACAAATACAATCTAAATGTATAATTATGGTTTCAAATATTTAGATGTTCAATATCTACAGAGTGCATATCAAATAAGTAGACATTTACTAGCCTATTAAACAGCACTTTAAGGTCAGAATTATTTCCTTTTGTCATTTCTTAACCTAAGGCAAATCCTTCTTAGAAAAAAAGTAAATATGAAGATAGATTCCTCATAGGCTAATCAAATAATTTATGGTTATAACTGAATTGATTTAAAATTTAACAAAGAGCTATTTTGTCTCCTAATTATTATTAAATCAGTGTATCACTGGGAGTTTGTAAAGAAATCACCAAGAAAAACCAGTCCTTAACACTGGTGAGTTTTCTCATTTCATTCCATTCATTTCTTAAGGAACTGAGTTGTCTAAATTGGTTTCAGCCAATATTTCACAGAGTATGGCACACACATAGTGCAGGAAATCTACAGTGTGTCACATTGGTAGCATTTTCCATCTGCTTTTGATCCAATGATATTTCTCAGCCTTCATGGACTTACTCCTCCTCCTAAGTATTTCTATTTACAATATGTATCTATTAACCATTCATTTCCAGAGTAATTTTTTACATGAAATTATAAAATACCACACAAAACAACTGTGTTTTTGATATTCAGAATTTGTTTAGTAAGTCATTATTAAAGCCATCTATACACCAGATGTTACTATTAAACTTTGGAACTACAAGGCAAAGAAGGCATTATTTAAAACTAGTCAATAATTAGCAGTAGGTGATTCAGAACCCTTTTATTGAGTTATGAAGGCCATTTAGAGAACTTATTAATAAATATGTATGCAATACATCGTACTAACTTACAATTGGATCTGCCTATGGCTGTTGACTGGTTGTGTTCCATGAAATACTAGATCACACAGCTGATTCTTATAAAAGGAGATTCAGTCAGATAAGATTAAGTAATAAACTGTGAATTTTTTTACATTCAAGTTCTCTAAAAAAAATCTCACAGCATAAAAAGCCTATTTAGACTTCCAGTTAAAACTTGAACATTGTAAAGAGCTTGGAAGCTATCATTTCCATCCTTACAAGGAGAAAAAAGCAAATAAATTGAAAATTAATGATGTTTCTTAGAACCATCAGAAAAATTGCAGTCTCAAGGCAAACCAGAATTTTAAAATCTGAAGAGACAGGCAAAACAGAGAATCACAGATGATGTCAGCTGACCTGTAATGAAAGTTGCTGGAAACAAATTAATAGAAGCACTTAAGTGGTAATTTTGATGAAATGCTGGAAGCTTACAAGAAACTCCTTAGCGCCACAGTCTTAAAAGCACTCCCACCCTTTTGTGGGTTTTATTTACAAGATATCCCACCGGATTCTCAAGGTGAAGAGCCAAGAGAAAAATCAACTTATGCCTCCAGCAATTAAAGAAAAAAAGTAATCATTTTGAAATACACCCACAGCATTCTCCATAAGAGATTATTGCTATTTAGGGGGGAAAAAAAAGTCTTTACCAGAGCCTTATCTCAACTAGAGGACAGGGCAATTATCCACCTCCAGCTCAGGTCTCACAAAACAGAGGGGGGAGAAAAAGCTAAAAGTAGCTTGTGAAAATCACAGCCCAGGTATAGCATCCATTAAAACACTGAGATATAATCATAAGATTATAGAACACTTCCCCTCCCACACATTTTTTTCACAAAATTAACAGTATAATAAAAGTGGATAAAGCTAAAAGAGCTGCAAGGTACAGTCTGACTTTAGGAAAAAGTACTTAAGAAAACCCATTAGACAAGAGGGGAGACAAAACAAAGGTCACTAGTAGGAATTGGTGCCATAGAAATCTACATTAAAAACAAAACAAAACAAAACAAAACAAACATTAAACAGAGTTCCAATCCAAACCAGATTAAAATAAAAATTCCAGGTAGACTTTTACTTATGTTCCTATTACTTTATAAGTCATGTTTTGTCTGGTTTTCAACAACTGGTAAAAGGCAAAAACAATGTCTGAAGGGACATGACAAACATTAGAACTAGGCTCATATATGACCTATATTTTGAAATTGTGAAACAAGAAATTTATTTTAAAAAGCAACTATGATTAATATGTTAAGAGCTGTAGAGGAAACAGTAGCAACATGCGAAAACATATGGGTAATGCAAACAGAGATGGAAACTCTAAGAAAAAATCAAAAGAAAATGCTCAAATTCAAAATTCAAATTCAAAAACACTGAATCAGCATTGAAGAATGCCTGTGATAAGCCAATCAGCAGAACGGGACATGGCCAAGGAAATAATCAATTAATATAAAATGTCAATAAAAATCTCCCAAACTGAACTAAAAAGACCAAAAAAAATCACAAAAAATGACAATGTCCAAGAACTCTAGGACATATGATACACCATATGCTTAATTAGAATTGGAAAAGCATAAGGTATACCATATGCTTAACTGAAACATCAAAAGGAAAAGAAAGAGAGAATGGAGCAGAAGAAATATTTAAATAGTAATAACCAATTTTTCCCCCAAATTAATAACATACATCAAACCACAGATTCAGAAAGTATGGAAACACCAAGCACGATCAATACCAAATAATCTGTATCTAGCAATATTACATTCAAAGTGCAGAAAACCAAAGACCAAGAGAAAACTTGAAAGAAGCCAGAGAAACAAAGCACCTTGTCTATAGATGGAAAGGAATAAAAATTCCGTAGGACTTCTTATTGGAAACCATACAAGCAAGAAGAAACTGAAGTGAAATATCTGAAGAGTTGAAAGAAGAAAAAAATCATCACCTAAAAGTCTGTATTTAGCAAAATTATCCTTCAAAAGTGATGCAAAATAAAGATTTGTTTTAACTAAACAGAAACTGAGAGAATTTGTTGCTATCAGGATTAAAATGCAAAAAAAAAAACAAAACTGTTAAAAGTTCTTCAGAGAGAAGAAAAATAATACAAGTCAGAAACTTGGATCCACATAAAGAATGGAAGAGAGTCACAGAAGAAATATGTGCAGATAAAATAAATTTTTAAAAATATAAGTAATCTACTTGATAACTGATCAATATAATAACAGTGATGATATATTTGGCAACAATAGCATATGGATAACTGGAATTAATGTACCATTACAAAATATGGAAGGAAAAATTGAGACTATTGAAAGGTACATACACTAAACATGAAGCAGTACAGTAATTAAAAATGGCCTCAGATTAATGGTAAATCTTTATTATAAATGATAGGGAGCCAATACAAACTAAAATAAAGAAGTGTAATAAACATGATTTTAAAAAGAAAAAAAAGAATTATAGAAAATGCTTAATTAAAATTAAGAAGATAAGACGAGAAGATGGCTAGCATGAGGCAGCTAGCATTAAGTTTTTCCTACAGAGAAAAACAAGATAGAGTTTGCCCAGCACCAGATAGAAACAGATCAAGCAGCACACCCCATGAGTCTTCCTAGGAGTGATAATAACCACTTTGAGCAAAGAAGAAAAAAACAGTTCATCGACCTGGGCTGGAACTGGCTGGACTCTTTACTGCACCATCATAGGCCACCCCAACCTCTGGACACAGTGGAGAAGGTGACTGATGGGATCCTGAGAGATCTGTGCTCCTGCTGTGAACATGCAGGGCTTCCTGGGCTTTGTGGGACCACAGTCTTTTACAGGAAACTGCCTTCTCAAAGCTGGGCTTACCTTGGAATGTTGCAGGAAAGAACCTTGAGCAGAGCTAAGCTGCTTTCCAGCCAGCTTGGCAGGGAATGGGCCCCAAGGACAAACTCTCACATTGCAGACAGTTTTAGGTGAGTAGCCTGAAAACACCTGATGCCCTGAGGCCCACTGCATTTTGATAGTCAGATCGAAGATTGCCTGAGGCCAAGATGGGAGCTGGGAGAGAAATGTTGCCATAGCAACCTCTCACTCCCCTTGTGAACTCCCTGTGCCTTCTCTGCCTGACAGCATTTCCCCAGTAGCCTGGGACTTTCCCTAATCCCCACTGGGGTAACCAAGAGCACATACTTCAGCTTCAGCTGAAGGTGCTTCAGCTCTTTTCCCCTGCATCACCCTGAAGTTCAAATCAGAGATCTCAGGAAATCCTCAGAGCCCCACCCTTGGTCTAGGATGGTTGGGAATTTCCTTGGAGCAATACTTGCCAAGAAGAAACACTACAGATTTCTTACTTCATTACAGCTGCCATAGCACCTGGCTTTCTCTCACAAGCATCACCTGCTGGCTGGAGGTCAACAGTACAGCCAACCACATTGGATATAATACTTCAGATTTGGGGGAAGGACTGATCCCCAAAGCCAGGTAACAACACTTTCCAAGCCACTCTGGCCACTCAGAATGCCATGACCTAATCCAGGTACACAGCAACAGGTCTGCTACATCTGGCAGTTAAGGAACTCACTACACCGAGGCCATAGATAACCAATGAAACCCTACAATGCCCATGTCAGCCCCCTTCTAACCTCAAATAAGAAGAAATCATTTACCCAAATAAGAAGAAACCAAAAAAATAATTCTGACAATATGAAAAACAAAAACAAAAACAAAACAGTTCTCCAACAGCCACAAAAGACCACACCAACTCTTCAGCAATTAATCCTAACCAAAATAACATTTCTGAAATTCCAGACATATTCAAAAATTCAAAAACATGATGATAAAATTGGACAATGAATTTCAAGAGAAAATTGAAAGTCAACATTAAAAAGTTAAAAAAAAAAAACTTCAGGAAATGGATGAAAAATCCTCCAAAGAGGTGGGCATCCTAATAAAAAAAACCAAGCTGAAATTCTGGAAATAAAAGAAGCAGCATTTAGGGAAATACAAAATGCAGTGGAATGTTTTAACAGTAGTCTGGAATAAGCAGGGAAAAAAATCAGAACTTAAAAACAAAGCTTTTGAATTAATCAAATCAGACAACAACAACAACAAAAGAATAAAGAGAATGATGCAAAGTCTCCAAGAAATCGGGGATTATGTAGACATCTAAGCCTAAGAATGATAGGTGTTCCCAAGGAAGAAGAGAAAGCAACAAATTTGGAAAACCTATTTGAGGGAATAATGGAAGAAAACTTCCTGGGCCTTGCCAGAGATCTAAACATCCAGATGCAAGAACATCTAAAAAATTAATTTCAAAAAGCTTGTCTTCAAGGCATATAATCATCCATCTATGCAAAGTTAGTATGAAGGAAAGAATTTTAAGAGCAGTGAGACAAAACCTTCAAATAAGTTACAAAGATATACCTATCAGATTAACAACAGACTTCTCAGAAAAAAACCTACAAGTCAGACAGTATTTGAGTTCTATTCTCAAGCTCCTCAAACAGAATAACTATTAGCCATTTTATATCCTACAAAACTAAGCTTCATAAATGAAGGAGAAATGAAGTCTTTTACAGAAAAGCAAACACTGAGAGAGTTTGTCACCTGTAGACTAGCTCTACAAGAAATATTCAAAGGACTCCTAAATACTGAAACAAAAGGTTGAAATACGTCAGTAGAAAAACACTGGAAATTATAAAGTTAATATATTTTATGGGACACCAACACAAAAGATAAAAGAAATGAACAAAGCAGAAAGATAATAACCAGTATGATGAATAGATTAGGATCTTACATATCATTATAAACGTAAATGATCCCAATATCCCACTTAAAGGATACAGACTAGCAGAATGAATTAAAAAAAAAAAAATCTGTTGCCTCCGAGACCAACCTAACTCACTAAGACTCCTGTAAACTCCAGGTATAGGATTGGGGGAAAATATTCCATGCAAAGAGAAACCCAAAACAAGCAGGAATAGCCCTTCTCATATCAGATAAAACAGATGTAAATTAACAACAGTTAAAAAAAAAGGACACTGATGACTATTATATAATAATACAAAGATCAATTCAATGATAATATAACAAATTTAAATATATACAATGTACTTAGCACTAGAGTTCCAGCTTTATGCAACAAATTCTAATAGACTTTTTAAAAGAGATAGACACTAATACAATTATAGTTGGGGACACCAGCACTTCACTAGCAACAATAGACAGATTATTAAGGCAAAGTCAACAAAGAAACATTGGGGTTAAACAGGACTCTAGAGGAAATGAAACTAACAGACATCTACAGAACATTCCATCCCCAAACTACAGAATATACATTTTTCTCATCAGCACATGGAGCATTCTCCAAGATAAAGCATATGTTAGGTCACAAATCAAGTTTCAATAAATTTAAAAAATTGAAAATCATATTAAGCATCATCTCAGACCACAGTGTAATAAAAACTAACTTTAAGAAAACCAAAGAAAGACATGGAAGTTAAAGAATCTACTCCCAAATGACATTTGGGTCAATAAATCGAGATGGAAATTTAAAAATTCCTTAAAACAAATGACAACAATGAAACAAGTTATCAAAACTTCTGGGGCACAGACAAAACTGTGCTCATAGGAAAATTTATAGTGCTAAAGCCTTACATTAATAAGATTGAAAGAGTACATATTAATGACCTAACATCACACCTCAAGAAACTAGAACTACATGAACAAAACAAACCCAAAGCTAGCAGAAGAAAATAAATAATGAAGATCAGGGCAGAACAAAATGAAATTGAAATTTTAAACAATAAAGGATCAATGAAACAAAAAGTTGTTTCTTTCAAAAGATTAATACATTTATTAGAATACTAGCTAGGTTAAAAAATGAAGAGAGAAGACTCAAATTAGCTCAATCAGAAATGAAAAAGGAGACATTATACCTGATGCAATGGAAATTCAAAAGTTCATTTAAACAATTATGACACTCTAAGCAAAAAATCTAGACAATCTAGAGAAAATGGATAAATTATAGAAAACATACAACCCCTCAACCTTGAATCAGGAAGAAATAGAAACCCTGAACAGAATAATAATGAGTAGCAAGATTGAAACAGTAATTAGAAGTCTCCCACCAAAATAAGTCCAGGACCTGATAGATGCACAGATGAATTTTATCAGATGATTAAAAAAGAACTGACACTAATTAGACTGAAGTTATTCAAGACTGAAGAGGAATAAATCCTCCCTAACTCATTTTATGAGGCCAATATCACTCTGGTACCAAAGCAAGGAAAAGACACACACACACACACACACACACACACACACACACACACACACAAAACAAAACCCCTACAAACCTATATCCCTTATGAATATAGATGCAAAAAATCCTCAACAAAGTAATAGCAAAATGAATTCAAAAGCACATAAAAATAATAATAACGCCACAACCAAGTGGATTTTATCCCAGGAATGCAAGGGCAGTTTAACATATGAAAGTCCATAAATGTGACCTACTACATAAATAGAATTAAACACAAAAATAATATACTCGTTTAATAGATGCAGAAAAAGCATTTGATAAAATTCAGCATCACTTCATGATAAAATCTCTCAGCAGCAAAATAGGCATAGAAGGAACATTCCTCAAAATAATAAAAGCTATACATGACAAACCCACAACCAAAGTCATCCTTAACAGAGAAAAGTTGAACACATTCCTCTTCAGAACTGGAACAAGGCAATGACGTTCACTTTTGCCCCTACTATTCAACATAGTACTAGAAGTCCTAAGCAAAGCAAACAGGAAAAAAAAAAAAAAAGAATAAAATAAAATAGGGTATTCATATTAGAAAGGAAGAAATCAAAAACACTCCTGGACTTAATAAGTGAATTTGATAGTTTCATCATACAAAATCAACAAACACAAATCAGTAGCACTCCCATACAAAAACAGTGACCAAGATGAGAATCAAATCAAGAACACAATTCAATTCACCACAATAGTCAAAGAGCTAAAATATCTAGAATCATATTGAATCAAGGAGGTGAAAAACCTCTACTAGGAGAACTGCAAAATTCTTAAGAAAGAAATTGCAGAGGACACAAACACATGGAAGAACATCCCATGCTCATGAATTGGAGGAATTATCATTATTAAAAATGACCATATTACTCAAAGTAATCTACAGATTCAATGCAATTCCTATCAAGTCATTTTCACAGAATTAGAAAAAAATCCTAAAATTCACACAGAACCAAAAAAAGAGTCAGAATAGCCAAGGCAATGCTAAACAAAGAGAACAAAGCTGGAGGCATTGCATTACCTGACTTCAAAATATATTACAAGACTGCGGTAATCAGAACAGCACTGTAATGAGCAGATGGAAAATGGACCAATGGAATAGACTCCAGAATCCAGAAATAAACCCAAATACCTACAACCAACTGATCTTTGACAAAGCAGACAAAAACATACACTGGGGGAAAGGGCACTGTATTGAACAAATGGTGCTGACAAAATTTGATAGCTACATGCAATAAAATGAAACTTGATCCCTATCTCTCCCCATATACAAAAATTAATTCAAGATGGATTAAAGATCTGAAACTATAAAATTCCTAGAAGAAAACCTAGGAAAAAAGATTATAAATATTGGCCTAGGCAAAAAAAATTGTGGTTAAGATAGTAAAAGTAGACGTAACAAACATTTTAAAATGGTACTTAATTAAACGAAAAAGCTTCTACACAGCAAAAGAAATAATAAACAGAGCAACCAGGCTCGGTGGCTCTGCCTGTAATCCCGTGCCTTTGGGAGGCTGAGGTGAGTGGATTGCTTGAGCCTGTGGGTTTGGGACCTGCCTGGGCAGGCAAGCCCTCATCTCTACAATAAATCAAAAAAATTAGCTGGGCGTGGTAGCGTGCGCCTGTAGTTCCAGCTACTTGGAAGGCTGAGGGGGAAGGATCGCCGGAGTCCAGCAGGTCGAGGTTGCGGTGGCCGGGAGCGGCCACTACACTCCGGCCTGGACGACAGTGAGACTCCAACTCAAAAAAATAAAAAATAAAAAAATAAACAGAGCAAATAAGCAACCTACAGAATGGGGGAAGATATTTACAAACTATACATCTGACAAAGGGCTAATATCCAGAATCTACAAAGCACTCAAAAAACTTAGCAAGAAAAAAGCAACAGAATTAAAGAAGAGGGGAAAAAGCGGGAGGGGGAGAATACACAAATGAAGTAAAATCAAAAGAATATGGGTCTCACACAGACCCTGGGAGGTCAGACACTGAGTAAACAGACTTTGGAATGCAAATAATGATGAGCCCCCAGAATGACTGGTTTCAAACTGCAAAACTAGATATCTAGACATTAATAGAGAGAATAAATAGAATTGAGGAAAGACAAGACAAAAGAATGAAGGCGTTGATAACTGAGATAACAGCAGTAAAGAATGCTGTGAATGAAATAAATAACAAACTGATAAGCATGGAAAGCAGAATTAGCCAAGCAGAAGAATCTCAGAGCTTGAGGACCAAAATATAGAACTGACTCAAGCTGTCAAAAACACAGAAAAGAAGCTTAAAAAGATAGAACAAAACCTTCAAGAGATAAGCGATTATTTCAAGAGGGCAAACCTAAGAGTAATTGGACTTCCTGGGGCAGAAAGAGAGACAGAGACCACACTGGAACAAACATTCCATGATTATTCAGGAAAATTTCCCTCATCTCATCAGTGATGTGACCATTCAAACAAAAGAGATTTGGAAAACCCCTGCGAGACAGCACATGAGAAGACCAACTCCTAGACACATAATAATTCACCAGAACAAAGTAAGTATAAAAGAAAAATCCTAAAGGCAGTGAGAGAAAAAGGTCAGACTACCTACCAGGGATGACCAATTAGAATAGCAGCAGATTTATCTATAGAAACACTTCAGGCTAGGAGAACTTGGAGCCCAATCTTCAAAGTTCTCAAAGACAAACAATTTCAGCCAAGAATAACCTACCCAGCTAAGTTAACTTCATTAGTGATGGAGAATTAAAATCTTTCCCAGACATTCAATCCCTAAGAACTTTTCCTCTAGACTAGCTCTATAAGAAACACTTAAGAAAGTATTAAACACAGAAAGGAAGAAAAGAATGACTACGTTCTTCACAAGAGTGCAAGAAAAAAATGGAAAACATACATGAATTAACCCCCAAATCAAACGAAAGACAACAAACAAACAGGAACAACAACTCTATAAGAATCACATGAGAGGGATAAATTCTCACATTTCAATAATTAGCCTGGATATGAATGGACTAAATGCACCACTGAAAAGACATAGAATGCCAAAATGGATAAAATATCAAGAGGCAACAATATATTGTCTCCACGAGACTCATCTCACCAGAAAGGACACTCACAGACTCAAAGTAAGAGGAAGGGAAGCAAAATTTCTGGCAAATGGAACATAAAAGAAAGTAGAAGTTGTGATCTTAATATCAGACAAAATACCCTTTAAGCTATCAAAAATTTAAAAAGATACAGAAGGTAACTACATAATGATAAAAAGTCCAATCCATCAACAAGAAATATCCATTCTAAACATATATGCGCCCAGCATAGGAGCACCAACTTTCATAAAACAGCTTCTAAGCAACCTTAAAAAAGATATTGACTCAGTCGGGCTTGGTGGCTCAACCTGTAATCCCGCACTTTTGGGAGGCTGAGGTGAGTGGATTGCCTGAGCCCGCAGGTTTGAGACCTGCCTGGGCAACAAAACCTCATCTCTACAATAAATCAAAAAAATTAACCGGACGTGGTAGCGCGTGCCTGTAGTTCCAGCTACTTGGAAGGCTGAGGTGGAAGGATAACTGGAGCCCAGCAGGTCGAGGCTGTTGTGGCTGGGAGCGGCCACTGCACTCCAGTCTGGGAGACAGAGTGAGACTCCAACTAAAAAAAAAAAAAAAAGATATTGACTCTAACACTATCATAGCTGGGGACTTTAATACCCCAATCACAACCCTAGACAGATCATCAAAACAAAAAGTCAGCAAGGGTATCCAGAACCTCAATGGGACTCTTGACCAAATGGACTTAATTAATACCTACAGAGCTCTCCACCCAACGACCACAGAATATATATTCTACTCATTACCACATGGAATGTACTCTAAGATAGACCACTTCCTTGGCCATAAATCAAGCATAAACAAATTTCATAAGATTGGAATTTTGCCATGCACCTTCTCAGATCACAGTGGAATAAAAATAAAATCAACACCAACAAAATTCCCCCAAAACCCACAAAGACATGGACACTAAACAGCATGATGCTAAACGACTCCTGGGTCAACATGGAAATCAAAACAGAGATTGAAAGATACCTGGAAACAAATGAAAATGAAGAAACATCTTACCAAAATCTCTGGAATGCCATAAAAACAATAGTAAGAGGGGAATTCATATAGCTACAAACTCACATGAAGAAAATTGAAAAATCAAGCTTAACAAGACACCTAGGGAAATTGGCAAAGCAAGACCACCAAAACACTAACTTCAGCAGAAGAATCCAGATCACCAAAATAAAAGCCCAAAACCAGGATATAGAAGACAAAAAGATAATACAAAAAACAATAAAACAAATTCTGGTTCTTTGAAAGGACAAACAAGATGATGGTCCCCTAGCGAGACTGACCAAGAAAAAGAGAGAAAAAGCCCAGATAAACACAATCAGAAACACAAAAGACAGCATCAAAACTGACAATGAAGAAATACAAAAGATTATCAGAGACTACTATGTACCCACTTGTGTGGAAACAAGCTTGAAAACCTGAAGGAAATGGAGGACTTTCTGACATCACACAACCTCCCTAGGTTGAAACAAGAAGAAATTGAGACCCTAAATAGACCAATAACAATCCAGGAAATTGACTAAGTCATAAGAAAACTACCTACAAAAAAAAAAAAACACCGTGTATCAGATGGCTTTTCAGCAGAATTCTACAAAACATACAAGGAGAAACTGATGCTAATCCTATTGAAAGTATTCCAGTTGACTGAGAAAGATGGAACATTCCCCAAATCATTTTATGAAGCTAACATCACAATGAAACCCAAGCGAGGTAAAGACCCAACAAAGAAAGAGAACTACAGATCAATATCCTTAATGAACATAGATGGTAAAATTCTCAACAAGATCTTAGTAAACCAGATTCAACAACACATCACAAAAATCATCCACCATGACCAAGTAGACTTCATATCCAGGATACAAGGCTGGTTCAATATTCGTAAAACCATAAACATTATTAAATACATCAACAGACATAAAAACAAAAACCACATGATTTTATCATTAAATGCAGAGAAAGTTTTTGATAAAATCCAGCACCCCTTGATAAAAACCCTCAAACATCTAGGCATAGATGGAACATACCTCAAAATACTAAGTGCCATCTACGATAAACCCACAGCTAACATATTGCTGAAAGGACAGAAACTGGAAACATTTTCCCTAAAAACTGAAACAAGATAAGGCTGCCCACTCTCACCCCTCTTGTTCAAGATTGTGTTGGATGTCCTAACTTGGGCAATTAGACAAGAGAGGGAAATCCAGGGTATCCAAATAGGAAAAGAGGGAGTCAAGTTATCCTTCTTTGTTAATGATATGATCCTATACCTTGTGAATCCAAAAGAATCTGTCAAAAACCTGCTTACAATGAAAAAGCACTTTGGCAAAGTCTCAGGGTACAAAATAGATGTGCAAAAGACAGTTGTATTCCCTTACACCAACAGCAAGCAGACAGAGACCCAAATTAAAGCACAATCCTATTCACAATAGCACCCAAAAAATGATATACCTTGACATCTTCCTAACCAGAGATGTGAAAGATCTTTACAATGAAAACTACAAAACACTACTCAAAGAAATAAAAGATGACACAAACAAGTGGAAAAATATTCCACGCTCATGGATTTGAAGAATCAACATTGTTAAGATGTCCATTCTACCTAAGGCAATCTACAGATGTAATGCAATACCTATCAAATTACCAGCAGCATTCTTCTCAGACCTAGAAATAATAACACAGGAATTCACATGGAAACATAAACGACCATGAATAGCCAAAACAATCCTCAGCCAAAAAAAAAAAAAAAAAAAAAAGTGGGAGGTGTCACACTCCTAGACTTTAAACTTTATTATAAAGCTACACTAATCAAAACAGCCTGGTTTTGGTACAAGAACAGGCATATAGACCAAAGGAAGAAAACTGAGATTCCAGAAGCAATACCTCGATTTCTCAACCAACCCATCTTCTACAAAGTCTCCACCACCAACCACTGGGGAGAGGAGAACCTATTCAGTAAATTGTGCTGGGAAAACTGGCTGACCACATGCAGAAGACTAAAGCAAGATCCCTACCAATCTCCATACAGAAAAATCAGCTCTAAATGGATCAGAGACCTAAGCATAAAACCTCAAACTATAAGAACTTAATAAATGCAGGAGACAATCTTATGGAAATTGGAACTGGTAGCCAAGCCAATTCCTGATCAAAATCTCAAGTGCCCATACCATAAGAGATAAGATAGACAACTGGGACCTCATGAAACTGACAGGCTTCTGCAAAGCCAAAGAAATCATCAAGAGAGCAGGGAGACAGCCCATAGACTGGAAAAAATATTTGCCAACTGTATGTCTGACAAAGGCCTAACATATAGTATCTACAAGGAACACAAACATGCTGAAAAGAAAAAAAAAAAAGCCCCATTACAAAGTGAGCAAAAGATATGAATAGTCACTTCTCAAAAGAAGACGTACAAGCAGCCAACAGATATATGAAAAAATGCTCAGCCTCACTAGGCATCAAAGAAATGCAAATTAAAACTACACTGAGATACCACCTAACTCCAGTCAGGATGGCCATTATCAATAACTCAAAAAATAATCGATACTGGAGAGGATGTTCCTACACTGTTGGTGGGAATGTAAACTAGTATAGCCTCTGTGGAAAACAGTGTGGTGATTCCTAAAAGTTCTAAAAATCGACCTTCCATATGACCCTGCAATCCCCCTAATGGGAATATACGCAAAAGAACTCAAATCACTCTATAAAAAAGATTCCTGCACACGTGTGTTTAGCGCAACATTGTTCACAATAGCAAGAACATGGAACCAACCATGCTGCCCATCAAAAGAGGACTGGATAAAAAAATGTGGTACATATACACAGTGGAATATTACACAGCCATAAAGAACAAAATCATGAACTTCACAGCAACGTGAATGGAATTAGAGTCTATAATACTGAGTGATCTTTAACAGAAACAAAGAACTGAGTATCACATGTTCTCACTCATAAGCAGACCTTGAACAACTATCATAATACTATAAGAAAAAGATTGACAGTAACAGGAAACTGTGGGGGTTGGGGTGGGCAGGGAGGTAGGATTAGCAGTAGTTGGAATCTGCCTGGGGAAGGGGGTATATACCTCATCAACAAGGGTACTCGCATAATGAATATTTGTATACCTAACCCCGAATTGTACCCTACATCTTTAAAATGAAAAATTTTAAAGTTAAAAAATAAATAAATACTTAAGTGTCAGACCTGAAACTATAAAATTCCTAGAAGAAGACCTGGAAAAATATATTATAAATATTGGCCTAGGCAAAAAAAAAAAATTGTGGCAGATGCAACAAAAACAAACATTTAAAAATAGGACTTAATTAAACTAAAAAGCTTCTGCACAGCAAAATAAATAATCAATAGAACAAATAGGCAATCTACAGAATAGCAGAAGGTATTTGTAAACTGTACATCTGACAAAGGACTAATATCCAGAATCTACAAAAAACCCAAACAAATTAGCACAAAAAAGCAAGCAGCACTGTTAAAAAGTGGGCAAATGACATCTCTCAAAAGAATATATAGAAATGGCCAAGAAAAATATTAAAAAATGCTCAACATTACTAATCATTGGATAAATGCAACTTAGAACCATGATGAGATACTACTTAATGCCAGTCAGAATGTATACTAAAGAATAATAAAATACCTAAGGGAGCTGGGAAGACAAGACTGCCAAAACCCTAACTTCAGCAGAAGAATACAGATCACCAGGGTAAAAGCCCAAATATAGTACATAGAAGACAAAAAATATCATAGGAAACAATCAACAAAACAAAAAGCTGGCTCTTTAAAAGGGTAAACAAGATTAACAGACCCCTAGCCAGATTGACCAAGAAAGAGAGACAAAAAGCCCAAATAAACACAACAAGAAATGCAAAAGATCAAGTCACAACTGACCATGAAGAAATACAAAAGACTATCAGAAATTACTGTACATACTTGTGTAGAAACAAATTCAAAATCTAAATGAAATGGAGGACTTTCTGACATTACACAAGGTTGAAGCAAGAAGAAATTCATTCCCTAAATAGACCAATAACAGTCCAGGAAATTGATTCCGTCATAAGAAAACTACCTACAAAAAATAAAACAAAACAAAAACCCTAGACCTAACAGCTTTTCCAAGAGGATTCTACAAAACATATAGATGACTGAGAAAGACCAAACTCTCCCTAACATCACACTAATATCCAAACAGACAAAGACCCAACAAAGAAAGAGATCTACAGGCCAATATCCTTGATAAACATAGACACAAAAATTCTCAACAAGATTCTAGCAAATCAGACTCAGCAACACATTTCAAAAATTGTCCACCATGACCAAGTAGGCTTCATCCCTGGGAAGCAGGACTGGTTTAATATCCACAAGACCATAAATGTAGTTAAATACATCAACATATGTAAAAACAAGAACCATATGATTATATCATTAGATGCAGAAAAGACTTTTGGCAAAATCCAACATCCATTCTTGATAAAAAACCCTTGAACACCTAGGCACAGAGGGAACATACCTCAAGATAATAAAAGCCATCTACAATAAATCCACAGTCAACATATTATTAAATGGGCAGAAATTGGAAGCAATTCCCCCTGAAAAACTTTATAAGACAAGGCTGTGCACTCTCACCCTTTATACCTGGAAAGCCCAAGGGAATTCATCAAAAACCTCCTTTCACTGATAAAGGACTTTGACAGAGTCTCAGCATATAAAATCAACATGCAAAAGTCAGCAGCATTTTTATACACCACTAACAAACAGGCAGAGAACCTAATAAAAAGTACAATCCCATTCACAATAGCCACACACACGCGTGCAAATGAAATACCTGGGCATCTTCCTAACCGGAGAAATAAAAGACCTTTACAACAAAACTACAAAACACTGCTCAAAGAAATCAAAGATGGCACAAATGGAAAAATGTTCCATGCTCATGGATTGGAAGAATCAACATTGCTAAGATGTCCATCCTACCAACGACAATCTACAGATCCAATGCAATACCCATTAAATCTCAACATCATTCTTCTCAGACCTTGAAACAATAATATTGAAACTCATATGCAAACAAAAACAACCATGAATAGCCAAAACAATTCTCAGCAAAAGAAACAAAGTGGAGGCATTACACTCCCAGACATTAAATTTTATTATAAGGTTACAATAATCAAAACAGCCTGGTATTGGTACAAGAACAGGCACATAGACCTATGGAACAGGATAGAGATTCTGGAAGCAAAATCTCAATTTCTCAACCAACTCATCTTTGACAAAGTCTCCAGTAACGACCACTGGGAAGAGGAGAATTTTTTCAGTACGTGGTGCTGGAAAAACTGGCAGACCACATGCTAAAGAATAAAGCAGGATCCCTACTTATCGTCATACACAGAAATCAATTCTAAATGGACCAAATACCTAAAGTAAAACCTCAAAGTATAAGAATCTTAGAAAATGCAGAAGATATTCTTATGGAAATTTGAATAGGCAACCAATTCCTGATCAATATCACAATTGCCCATGCTATAAATGATAGGATAGACAAGTGGGACCTCATCAAACTAAAAAGCTTCTGCAAAGCAAAACAAAACAAAACAAAAATCAAAACCCCATAAAGACAGTCCACAAAATGGGAAAAAATATTTGCCAACTGATTATTTGACAAAGGCCTAACATCCAGGATCAATAAGAAACTGAAATGTGCTGAAAGAAAAAAAATATCTCTGTTAAAAAGTGGGCAAAAGCTATGAACAGACAATTCTCAAAAGAAGACATATGAGCAGCTAATAGATACATAAGAAAATGTTTGACCTCTCTTATCATCAAAGTAATGCAAATTAAAAGCACATTGAGATACCGCCTAACTCCAGTCAGGATGACCATCATCAATAACTCAAAAAACAACACATGCTAGAAAGAATGCGGGGAAAAGGGAGCACTTCTGCACTGTTGGTGGGAGTGCAAACTAGTACAACCTCTGTGGAAAACAGTGTGGTGATTACTAAAAGTATCTAAAAATCAACCTTCCATATAACCCAGCAGTTCCCCTTTTGGGAATATACCTGAAGGAACTAAAACCATTTTATGAAAAAGATACCTGCACAAGCATGTTTATTGCAGCATTATTCACAATAGTAAAAACACAGAACCAAGTGTGCTGCCCATTGAAACTGGACTGGATAAAAAACTGTGGTACATATACACTATGGATTATTATGCAGCCATAAAGAAGGATAAAATTAAGAACTTCACAGCAACTTGGATGGATTTGGTGTCTATAATACTCAGTGGTCTATCACAGAAAGAGAGAACTGTGTACAACATGTTTTCACTCATAAGTGGATCCTGAACATTTACCATCATTCTATAAGAAAGGGATTGGCATTAGTGGGAAATTTCTGGGGGGGGGGGCACATAACATTAATAAAGGTACCTGATCTCAAACCAGCAAAGCTGGGATCAAAGTGAGACCCAAAATTTACCTGTACAATGATTGTTTATCTACCTAGTCCTGAATCAGATCCCACATATTTAAAACTAATTTTTTAAGAAATCAAAAAACAATAGATCCTGGCATGGATGCAAAGAAAATAGAATACCTATACACTGTTGGTGGGAGTTTAAATTAGTACAACCTTTGTGGAAAGCAGTATGGAGATTACTCAAAGAACTAAGAGTAAATCTACCATTTGATCCAGCAATTCTACTACTAGGTAACTACCCTAAGGAGAAAGTGTTGTTATATAAAAAAGACACCTGCACCCACATGTTCATCACAGCACCATACACAACTGCTAAGAGGTGGAATCAAGTGAAATGCCAATCAACCAATCAGTGGATAATGAGAATGCAGTATATCCATACCATGGAATACTACATAGCCATTAAAAAAGAATTAAATCATATTCTTTGTAGCAACATGTATGGAGCTGAAAATCATCATTCTAGGTAAACAAACGCAGAAGCAGGAAACCAACCACCACATTGTCCTCACTCATATGTGGGAGGTAAACAGTGACAAAGACATAAATAATAGACACTGAGGACACCAATTAGGGGGAGAGGGGTTTAGGGTTCAGAAATTACATATGGGGCATGGTTCACTATCTGAGAGATGAACCACCAGAAGCCCATTCTCCACCACTACACAATATATTCATGTAATGAAGATGCATGTGAAACCCCTTAATCTAAAGTTATATAAACACATGAATACGTAAAATTAAGAAAGGCAGAAAAAGAGGAGGTTGAAAACAAGGAAAAAGTGCAACAAATGGCAAATAATAGTGAACATGGTAGATATTACTCCAGCTATAGCAGTAATCCTTTTAAATGTGAATGAGTTAAATTAAAAGATAGAGATTGTCAAAGACAGAGATTGTCGAAGTATATTAGGAAAATACTCAAATACACATTATTTTCCAAAATCCTATTTTATATATAAAGAATCAAGTTCAATTGAAATAGATTGAGAAATATATACCATAACAACACTAGTCAAAAGACAGATGGAGTAGCTATATATTAATTTCAGACAAAGAAGACTTCAGAACAAAGCAAATTTCTAAGCATAAAGAGGGACATTACATAATGCCAAGATAACAGAACACACTTTAACAGATATGCCCCAAATGAGGATGTCTTAAAATACAAAGTAAAAACTAAAATTACTACAAGCAAAGCTAGACAAATCCACTATTAACTTCCACACCTCTATTTTAGTAATGGACACATCAAACAGATGGAAAATCAGCAAGGATAAAGTTGGTCCCAATAACTTTATCAGTTAACTTTATTTAATTGATAATTATAAAAGATTTCATTCAATTGCAGCAGTATACACATTTTTCTTAAGCTATGATGAAATATTCTCTCAGATAGATTATAATCTGGGCCATGAAACAGACATTAAAAATAAGAAGAATATAAATCATTTTGTAGTATAATGAGTGGCATTATTGAAACACTCAGAATAGCAAACACAATAATGAAGAGAAAGAGCAAATTTGGAGAATTCACACTTCCCAACTTCAAGACTTACTTTAAAACGCAGTAATAAAGATAGCATGGTACAGAATAAAAGACAGAGACACAAATCAATGACACATGATAAAAGAACTCAGACTTACATAGATCCACTCGAATACAGTCATCTGATCTTTGATAAATAACTCCATAGAAAAAGGATAATTATCTCAGCAAATAGTGGTCTAATATTTGCACACTCATATGAAAAAAAGAGAAAGTAAACACATTCCACTTTTTTTTACTATAAACTTTCTTTCTTTTTTCTTTTTTTTTTTTTTGAGTTGGAGTCTCACTCTGTCGCCCAGACTGGAGTGCAGTGGCTGCTCCCGGCCACCACAGCCTCGACCTGCTGGGCTCCAGCGATCCTTCTGCCTCAGCCTTCCTACTGGAACTACAGGTGCGTGCTACCACGGCTCATTTTGATTTATTGTAGAGATGAGGGCTCGCCAAGTTGCCCAGGCGGATCTCGAACTCGCGGGCTCAGGCAATCCACTCACCTCAGCCTCCCAAAGGCGCGGGGTTACAGACTGAACCACCAAGCCCGGCTTACTATAAACTTTCATTAGACACATTTTTTAAAAGTTAACTGAAAATGGATAATTGTCCTACATCTAAAATTTTATACTATAAAATTTGTATTGGAATAAATTATAAAAGAAAATCTCTATAACCTTGGTTTGATGATGAAATTTTAGGTACAATGTAGATACCATGCACGACAGAAAAGATAAGTTAGATTTTTTACATTTAAAATTTCATATTCTTCGAAAGACAGTTACATGGTTGAAAAGAACAACCACAAAGCCTACATATCTAATAATGACTTGTAACAAACATACACAAATAACTCATAAAACTCAAAGATTAGAAACCAATATTCTGTTTTAAACTGGTAAATCTGAAAAAACACCCCAACAAGGGAGACACGTAGATGGCAAATAAGATGCTCAACATCGTTTGTTATCAGAGAAATGCAAATTAAAACCACAATATATACCACTACACATCTTTTCGAATGATTGAAATAAAATTTTTAAAAATTTTCAATATCAATTGCTGATGGGGATAAGGAGCAACAGGATCTTTTATTTGTTGCTGGTGGAAATGCAAAATGATGCATCCACTTTGAAAGTAGTTTTTCTACAAAGCTAAATATAGCCTTGCCATATTATCCACTAATTGTACGCTTAGGTATTTTCCTAGCTGATATGAATTTTCCTAGCTGATATGAAAATATATGTTCACAAAAACTTGCAAGTGAATATTTATAATAGGTTTATTTTTAATTTCTAAATCTGGACATATATAAGATGTCCTTCAGTGAGTTAATGAATAAACAAACTCTGTAATACCTTTACAAGTAAGCATTACTTATCCATAAAGGGAAATGAGCTATAATTTCATGAAAATACATGAATAAAACCTAAATGCATATTTTGAAGCCAATCTAGAAGACTGAATATGATAATTCCATTTATTTACATTCTGGAAAAGAAAAATATTATAGAGGTAACAAAAATTAAAAAAGATAAAACATTATGCACCTGTTGTGGCCTTCACTTATAGTCCCAGTTATTCAGGAGGCTGACGCAGGAGGATTGTTTGAGCCTGAGTTGGAGAGTTGGAGGCTGAAATGAGCCATTATCATGCCACTGCACTCAAGGCTGGACAACAGAGATACACACACACACACACACACACACACACACCACACCCACCCCCCCACACACGACCAGCACTCCTCAAATCTGTCAAAGTCATCAAAAACAAGGAATGTCTAAGAAATTGTTACAATGAAGAAATGACTAAAGAGACATGATCACTAAATGTAAGGATATCCTGGTGGGACTGTAAAACAGAAAAAGAGTATTATATAAAACTAAGAAAGTATGAAAAATCTATGGACTTTAATGATGTATCAATATCTGTTCATTAAATGTACTCTACAACCATAAAGAATTAACCCAAAACTGGGTTAGTGGTATATGAGAACTCTCTGTACTGTCATCTCAGTTTTTCTAGTTTTCCTTAAAATATTTTACTGACAAAAGTCTATTAAACTATTTAATTTGATTTAAATAATTCATAATTTACATAAATTACTGAACCTATATGACAACCATAACATTAGTGTTCAGAAATCAACCAAGTGCTCGACTTGTTAACTCAGTTATCACACGAAGCTTTAAGGTAGGTAAATTATAATCATTTTACAGAAGATAATACTGGAGTTCAAAATATTATGAAATGTTTTCAAAACTAACCAACTATCAAGTAGCAAAGATTGGCTTTGAATCTAAGTCTTCCTAGTTAACTTCGTTGCCTTGCAGATTACAAACTACTGAATGTTTCCTCTATAACAGCAATTCGATGAATGTTCTGCAAACCAACTATTTTATTTTATTCTTTGTTTCCATCTATACAGTTATATGTAATAAAGCTATAGATAGATGTACAATAGAAAACGAACAAGATAATAATAAATCAAATATTTATCATAATGATTATTCTTAGCTATAAAAGAATATAATAAGGGATAAGTACATAAAAGACTTCAAAGTAAGAGATGCTATGTTATTTCTTAAGATCCACAACAAATATCTCCCTTAAATATTTCGTGATATATATACACACACATCATTTTATTTAAGAAATTATCTATAAAACGTTAATACCAGTGCAAGAATTTTTTAAAAATTGGGTGTAACACACCAATTTATAATCATAGCAGGTAACCAAGGAAACTATATTCCCCAAATGAGGAATTAAACAGAACATGGAAAAGGAAAGATTAATTCAAATAATTTAAGAATGAGACTGGATAAGCTTCAATGACATTAAATATGTAGTATCAAAAACTTGTAATTTGTATTATATAGTAAGACACTCATTTGAGAAAATTAGCAAATACTGTTACCTTTTACTAAAGCTGTGGCTCAAATTTCTATGGGCATCAGAATCACCTAAACGAATTGTTAACCACAGATGGGTGAACCCTAGAATTTTTGATTTGTTTATTCTAGAATGGGACTGAAAAGTTTACGTCTATCAAGTTTACAGATGCTGCTGGTCCACAGACAACATTTTGAAAGATATATCTTTGTAGAGTGATGAACAGATTTGAGGATTTGTTACATAGTGTATTGCCTTTCTCTTTATCTGGAAAACCCACACATTTGCTTCTATTATTCACCCTAGAAATCTCTTCTCAGATCAAAAGAACCTGTCCCAGGAAGCAGGTCAAAAAGAACCTCCTCGTCTTATTTATTTGCCTTCTATCCTTCCTTTGAATATTTCCTGCCCTGTTGAAAAATCTCTCTTCCCTTTTCTTTGATGATATAATGCTCTTAATTTATTTCTTTCCAGGCCCTTTAAATCTCTTTTGACTCTGCAGTTTCATGAATCCTTGCTTTTTTCCTAGAGCTTCTCTTTTTACTCTGCAAACATTTTTTAAAGCTCTAATCCATTCCCATGGCTTCAATTAGATTTATATACAAATGAATTAATCTCATCAACTGTATTGAAATATCTCATATCCAGTTTCAAATTTCCAAAGGAGATATGCTAAAATCCCTTTCTAATAATGTGTACACATGCGGTTCCTTCTATTACCCTATTTTACAGAATCATGCTACTGTATTTTCTTTACATAATTCATTATAACATAATAGTAGTATAATAGCTAAATGCTGTTCTAAAATTCAAACATAAAATGTTTAACTCAATCTAAATAATGTTAAAAATAAATGCTAAACAATATTAAACTAATTATATACAAATAGAAATATGAACATTTTGTTAATATTGGCCTTCATTTTCAGACTTGGAATTTCCTTTAACCGAGAGCCATGATTTTTTGGTTCATCAAAAATTACAAGAAGGGTGAGTAAGAAATATGCATCTAGACAAACCACACTTAAATGGAAAATACCAACAATAAAGAAAGCATTTTAAAATTAGAAAGAGAGTAATAAAAAAGTAACCTTAAAAGGAGCAAAATACTGACATCAGAATTGTCAATGGCAAGAATAGAAGATGAAACAAGTTATGCAAAATGCTGAGAAAAAGAAGTCAGTCAAGAAATGAAATATCAGCTAAGTATTCATATGATTTATCAAGCAGAACAAAATACATTTTTCAGACAAACAAAAATTTATAATCATGAAAGATAGATCAAAGAATTTATGTCAAAAAAGAGTGGAATAATCAGAGTAGAAGAATCTGAGATATTAGAAGAAATACTGATTTTTTCTAACAATAAATTTGTAACTATGTAAGAGAAGAGCTGATTGCATAATATGATGGAAATAATATTTGCATTGTGAACTTATTTTAATGAATAACACTAAATTTGGCATTCTGATTTCAATAATTTTAAAGCATTTGGGGAGAAGGGGAAGAATGTCTATGGATAGCTATAGAATCCCTTCTAGAAAGTTTTATCATAACTATAAATAATTTACAGTAATCATTAAGTTAATAGAAATCATTTTATAAAAAGTAGGGAGATAAAAGGCGTAGCAAGGATATGGTAAAGAAAAAGACAAAGCCGGGCTTGGTGGCTCAGCCTGTAATCCCGCGCCTTTGGGAGGCTGAGGTGAGTGGATTGCCTGAGCCCGCGGGTTCGAGACCCGCCTGGGCAGGTGAGACCTCATCTCTACAATAAATCAAAAAATCAGCCGGGTGTGGTAGCGCATGTCTGTAATTCTGGCTACTTGGAAGGCTGAGGCAGAAGGATCGCCGGAGCCCAGCAGGTCGAGGCTGTGGTGGCTGGGAGCGGCCACTGCACTCCAGTCTGGGCAACAGAGTGAGACTCCAACTCAAAAAAAAAAAAAGAAAAAGACAATACTAAATGAATGCAATAGAAAGTAAGAAACATGGAGCATGAGGAGAAGGAGCAAGGGAAATGTGGGAGAAATTGAAGGCAAAGATAGAATGAAAGAAATTCAAATATAGTCACCAGCATGCCCTAATAAAATGCCTTTAATAGAGCCAACAGTAGAAAGATAAATCGATAAATTCGCAATCATAGTGGATTTTAATATAACTTATCTTGATTAGTCAAATGTTAAGTAGACCGATATCAATATATTCAATAGATATATTTTTCATTCCTCTTCTCTCTTTTTCAGACACACACACACACACACACACGCACACTCACACACCAGACATTGCATATTCCTTTTGGTATTATAGTACATTCAAGAATATTGATTACATTATATGCCATAAAGCAAGACATATTTTAAATAATTGGTAGAATACATATCACATTTATTGATGATGACAGCATAAACTATAATAAATATAACATAGATTAAAAGAGCTCAGACATTTTACATTTTGACAAAATGAACATCTAAATAACTTATGAAGTAAGTAGTAATGGTTCTAATTATAAAAGTATACTTAGAATAGCATGAAAAATATTACATAACAAAATCCTTGCTATGAAGCTACAGAAATATTTACTGACAAATATGTACATAGCCTTGAATACATTTATCAGAAAGAAAGACAGAAAAAAAGGAAAGAAGGAAGGTTAAATGTGAATGACATAGTATCTAACTTAAAGAATAGCCAAACTAAAGAAAGATAGAAAGAAACAGCTAATTCTGTACACACTCTGATCATTCTGAGTGAATGAATGAATAATTTATTTAATGTAGAAGAAATAAAATAAGAGCATAAATTAGTCAAACAAAATGATACATTAAAGAAAATCAAAATTAAAATTTTATTCTCTAGAAAGAATAACATTGAGTAACCTCATGTATATGAGCAATTAAAAAGACACAAGGCAGAAGATAAATATTGAAAATGTTTTTAAAACAAAATATAGCTTTACTCAAAAATAATATAAATACAATATTGTAAATAATTATGTATCAATATATTATAAATTTAGGTGAAATAAGAAAGCTCTGAGAAAATGTTAACATAACCAAAATATGTTCAAGAAGATGTAAAATTTCTAAATTGCCCCTTATTCTGAAAGTATTTGAATATCTCATAAAAGTCTACTCACAAAGGAAAAACAAAGGCTATATAATTTTAAATGCAAATTCTATTAAACTTTCAAGAAGCAAATGCCTCCAAACTCATATGAAGCAAAGTAAACACTACAACTTATGTTACTAACAACCTTGGCACCTACATCAGACAAGGACTTTCATAAATATAGATGACAATACTTAACCAAATATTAACAAACTGAATATAATTATACATATACAACAGAGTCCATCATGATTACTCAGTTTATTTTAGATAAGTAAGGTCTATTCAACATTTGAAAATTTGTCCATGACAATAATAATAAATGACAAATATTTTTAAAATTTCAAACATAGAATTAAAAGACACATGATAAACTAGGAAAAGCTACTGCAAAAAGTCAACTGAAAAAATTTACATTCTTGGCCGGGCTCAGTGGCTCAGCCTGTAATCCCAGCGCTTTGGGAGGCCAAGGTGAGCGAATTGCCTGAGCCCACGGGTTCGAGACCCGCCTGGGCAACTTGGCGAGACCTCATCTCTACAGTAAATCAAAAAATGAGCCGGGCGTGGTAGCGCGTGCTTGTAGTTCCAGCTACTTGGAAGGCTGAGGTGGAAGGATCGCCGGAGCCCAGCAGGTCAAGGGA